>NW_026000082.1:13862113-13909942 GCF_001458135.2 Marmota marmota marmota | reverse complement strand
AAAAAAAAAAAAAATATATATATATATATATATATATATATATATATATATTACATACACACACACACACATACATACATGCATGCTGAGATTTGCGAAAATCTATTTATGAAATGTGAAGAAGCAAAAATAATTCCACACAACTTTTGTTGTCACATATCAAAATGCAAGTTATGGGCTGGGGTTGTGGCTCAGCGGTAGAGCGCTCACCTAGCACGTGCGGGTACTGAGTTCTATCCTCAGCACCACATAAAAATAAAATAAAAGTAGGGTGTCCAACTACAACTAAACAAAATATTTTTAAAAACTGCAAAAGTTATGGTTATAATGTATAATAAATGACTGGGGAGGAGTTAAGATGGAAAAAAACATTAAATTTGTGTACATAGGGTTGGGTGGAGGCTCAGCAAGGTAGAGTGCTCACCTAGCACGTGTGGGGTACTGGGTTCGATCCTTAGCACCACATAAAAATAAGTAAATAAAGTTATTAAAGAAAACTGTGTATTTATGTATAATACACATAAAGTTCAGTTCTATTTGTGGGTTCAAGCATCCATTGGAGGCTACAGAATGAATCCTCCACGGTTAAGGGGAACTCCTGCATTTGTAAACCAAATTGGTTGACCTGGGAGAAAACTTCAAAACCTAATCAGTTTCTGAATAGCTGGAGGGAAATGAAGGGACCCACTTTACTTTGAACCAAACTATATTTATATATTTACATATTCAAAAAACACATTTTAGAAGTTAAACACACACATCACACCCACCATTTTAGCCTCTTCCATTTTTTAGTTTAGAAGTAAACATTCTACATTACTTGAAGATCTAGCCTAAGAGAAACATCCTTCAATATACAGGTGACGCCAACTTAAGTACTAAAGCAAAAATCACAAAAACTTAACCTCTGTTGTATTTCTATGTTATATTTGACATAACAGTTTCCAAAGCTGCCTTTTTAGACTTAAGAAACTGTTACATCCCTAAGAAAATTAAATTCAATGACTGCTAGAACCACAGGATGTTGATTATTGTTTAATAAAACTATTGTGGCAGTTTGATGACTAGGTGCCCAGTAGAGACTGCTCTCCCATCTTTATGTATTAGAAACTAATGCTATATTAGAATAAAAATTTTTAAAATGGGGCTGGGAAATGTGGCTCAGTAGTAGAGTGCTTGTCTAACATGCATAAGGACTTGGATTCAATCCACCAAAGAAAGGAGAAGAAAAACTACAATCCTATAGTCCTTTAGGTACTCACTGATCAGTAAATTAGACAATCAAATCAGTACAATGCAGATTGACAGAGGTAAACACAGAATGTTTTAGAAAAAAGAAAGCAGTCAGGAAGGCTTCTGAAACAAGGTACACTGGAAGTCTTGAAGAAGAAAAGAATCAAGCAGAAACTGGGAAGAATAACATGCAAAGAAAGACATGGAAGAAGGTCTCTGGCTCAAGATGAAAGAATGAACACATGGATTTATCTCCCTTTTATATAAAATAAATCACATTTCAAAAAAAAATATAAGATATTCAATCAATAAAATGATGCTCAATCTCACCAGGAATCCAAGACAATCAAATTAAACCATTGTTAATCCAACATATTAAATACATACAAAAAATTATTCTATCCAATATTGACAAGGAACAATGTATTCTCCACACACTGCTGATAAATCTCAAGTGGTACAGCATTTTTGGTAGGGAAAAACAGTCATATCTTCTTTTAAAAAAATATAAACTGTACTTAACTTCTAGTCCAGTAATTTTGTTTCTAGGTCTTTCATGGAAGTATTCACACTCTTGAGCAAAAATATATCAAAAATTTTCACTGTAGCAATGTTGGTAATAAAGTATTTATACATATGGGCATAAATATGTACATGGATATTTCTAAAATGTCTAACAAAACTTCTCTCTTCTAGCTAATTCAACCTGTCTTCATTAATTTGATTTCATTTATTCTCCCACTACTCCTGTACTGACAAAACAGACTAAAAGAGATTCTGAACTATGTCCAGAATTAAGAATATGGTAGTATTTCCTTTATAACAAAAACACCTAGCCACTCATTTTTATGTATTTCTTAATAAATCAACATTTTGTTAGGAATCCATTTTTGGTTATTAAAATTTTAAAACAGTTTTCATGGGCTGGGGACTTAGCTCAGTGGTAGAGTGCTTACCTAACATGCCTGAGGCCCTAGGTTCAAACCCCAGTGCAAAACAAAACAAAATAAAACAAAAAACTGTCTATTTAAATCTAAAAACACTTGGGGTCTACATGGGGAGAGAGGATGACATTCCTATGAAGTACCCTCTTTTAACCTAAAAAATTTAGCACTGACTATCCAGGCCTGAAATTAACAATTTAAGACTGGACTCTATATCATTAATTACTATATGGCATGTTTGGAACGTTAGCTAACTTTGCAGTTTAAAGCCTGTAGACCTAGTTTAAGCAGTCAGTAAAGTATTAAGTACTATTCTGCCCATCAAAGCATGAAAGAAATCAAATCCATATTAGGAGACAGAGAAAGTAGAGGGAAAAAAAGAAAAAAGAAAAGGTGGGATGAGGAGAAAGGAGGAGAGGAAAAGGGCAACAAACTGCATGGTACAATATAATTTCAGCAAATGATTAAGCTTCAGAAATTCATGTCATCTCTACTTGTTAAAACAGAAAAGACCATGCCAACCCATTTAGGACTCAATAGAGCTGGAGGTAACTCAGTGATAGAGCACTTTCCTTGTATATTCAAGGCCCTGGTTCAATCCCCTGTCTCTCTCTCTCTCTCTCTCTCTCTCTCTCTGTCACACACACACACACACACACACACACACACACACACACACACAAGCCATTTAGGACTCACTAGAAGTCCACTTTGCAAATAGCAGCCCTTTCCTACCCTCAGTGTTTCTCACCTATGGACGTAGCTCCTAACATAACCTGGTCAATCTTCCCAGCATGACTTGGAGTTTCATTCTTCCCAAACCTTGACTATGGGCTAGTTTTTGTAAGCTTTGTCTTATGGGATGTGATAAAATTAATGTTAAGATCTGAATCTGAAGCCTAGGGCTTCAGGTGCTTTGTACCTTCTGCCTTCACTCCGGAGACTCAGCTGCCATGTAAAGTTTAAGTTAGACTATGATTAAGAAACCATGCAGAGAGAGGAGGTCCATCCTTTAGCAGTCTCACCAAGGCCTTAGAAGTGAAATTTAAGCCATCTTAGTCACCCTATACCAACCAACCCACCAAATGAAGGCTATCACACGTAAGCACCAGTAAAAGGAGCAGAAAAACTGGCCAGTCACTCCTCTGAATTCTAAAAAATAATAAACCATCATTGCTCTGAGCTTGTAAGTTTTGAAGTGGATTGCTAACACAGCAATATTAATACACTGGGAAAACTAAAAAAAAAAAAAAAAATAGCATGTCTCCCATATGATACAATAATTCTACTTCTGGATATATACCCAGAAGAATCTAAAGCAGGGACTGAAACAGGTATTTGTAAGGCAATGTTCATAGCATTACTCACAAGTCAAAAGACATGGGAATTAAATCAAATGTCCATTGATGGGTGAACAAACAAAATGTGGTGTATACACAATAGAATATTTGTCTTTAAAAAGAAGTAAATTCTGACACAAGCTATGTGGATAAGCCTTGAAGATATTATGGTAAGTGAAATAAGTCAAACACAAAAATGACAAATATTGTATGATTCCACTACCTACAGTAGTCAAAATTCATAAAAGGTTAGCTGCCAGAGGGGGAGGGAAGAAGGGGAAATTGTGTTGTTTGTTTGTTTATTTAAGAGATGGGGTGTCTCACTATGTTGCCCAGGCTGACCTCGAACTCCTGGGCTCAAGTTATCCTCATGGCTTTGCTCTGCCACCCAAGTAGCTGGGACTACAGGTATATGTCACCATGCCCAGCTGGGAGTTATTATTTAATGGGTACAAAGTTTCAGTTTGGTTAGTTGAAAGGTTCTAGAGATGGATGGTACTGATGGTTGTACAACATTATAAATATACTTACGCCAATGAAATGTATTTTAAAATAGTAAATAATGTTTTATTGAGACAAAAAATAAAAGTACCTGTTTTCCCCATTTGATTTTAGAATTAAATAGAAGACATAAGAAACAGATAAATATCAAAACGTCAGTGTTATCTTTGACAAAAGCTAGATTGAAGAATATGACTTAGTAGTAGTCTGAAAAGGGCTTGCTAACACTCTGTGAATTCAAATTTTCCAGTAAACTATACTCACCAAAAAGCAGAGCTTGTCCTACAAGTTAGCTTACTGCACTTGCTAAAAACATGTAAAATACTGGCTGCCTATAGCCTAAAGAGGAGAAATTAACATAATAAGTTGAAATTCTAGGTCATTCCACCATTCTCACTAATCAGATGTTACTCCTTTTGTGGATAGAAATAGTAGGGAAAAAATTAGAAGTGGTATAGCAAAATACCTCCATGTTGAGCCAGCAATCCACCATATTGTATAACAGTTTCAAATGACCAAAAGATATGTAGATGTAGAGGTAGATAGATATGGGGTGGCAGAAGAAAATAGAAAGGAAGAATTTGCAAAATAAATAAATTTTCTTTTCCTCCAAGAAAATTTCTTAGGACTGAAGAAAACGCATTCCATTACTGCCTGAGGTGATCACAGAGGAAAAAAGCTCTGGCAGAAAATTGTAGCAGAATTAATGTTAGATCACAAAGGACACTAAACAAAAATAAAACATTTTTACCAAAAGCACAAGCAAATAGTGTTGGGTATGGTGGATCACACCTATAATCCCAGCAGCTTAAAAGCCTAAGGCAAGAGGATTGCAAGTTCAAAGCCAGCTTCAGCAATATAACAAGGCTCTAGGCAGCTTAGTGAGACCTTGCCTCAAAATAAAAGAGCTGAGGATACAGCTCAGTCTTAAGCATCCCTGGGTCAATTCCTGGTACTAAAAAAAAAAAAAAAAAGCACAAGCAACAAAAGAAAAACCAGACATCATCAAAATAAAAAACTTTATGCTTCAAAGGACATCAAAATGACAGTGAAAAGAAGAACCAGCAAGAGAAAATTTTGCCAATCATTTATTTGAGACATGTATCTAGAACATACCAAAAACTATTACTACAATAAAAAATGAAAGACGAAGGATTTAAACAGACATTTTCCAAAAAAAAATATATACAATGATGGCCAATAAACACATGAAAAGATGGGTCAACAGCATTAGCCTCTAGGAAAAAGTGTATCAAAACCACAAGGAGATACTACTTCACACTCACTAGGAGGGCTATAATCAATAAGATAATAAGTGTTGGTAGCCTATAGAAAAATTGGAATCTTCATGCATTGCCAGTAGGAATATAAAATGGCACACTTTGGAAAATAGTGTGACAGGTCTCCTCAATGGCTAAACAGAATTACCATAGGGTCTACTCCTATTTCTACACCCAACAGAAGTAAAAACATAACCACACAAATATCTTTACATCAATGTTCATAGTAGCATTATTCATAATGGCTAAAAATGTCCATCAACTGAACAACGCATAAATAAAACATGACATATTCATACCTTGAACACATTATCTAAGTTAAAGAATCCAATCACAAATAATCACATGAATTTGATTCCATTTACATGAAATGTTCAGGAGAGAGAAATCGGGAGAGATGGAAAACAGATCTGTGGTTGCCTTTGGCTATGATCAGGATGGAAGTATCAACAATCCTGGCAGCCAAGGGGCACAGGGTTTCTTACTGAGGTAATGAAATTGTCCAAAGTTGTGATGATGGGTGTACAACTCTATAATTATACTAAATCCTAGACTGAATGTATAGTATATGAATATTTTGATAAAAGTATTTCTTAAATAAGGCAATATTTAACTCTGGAGAAAACAAAGTTGTTCAACAAATAAAATATAATTATAGTAGACTTACATGTCTCAGTATGAACAGTATTTTTTAAACTATAAATATTAATTATTAGTTTATCAAAAAATTGGGATGTATTTTAAAAAGGAGATGGAAGTTATATCTAAATTTTATCATAAAATACCCAGTTAATAAAAATTAATTATTGATTTTAGCAACATAGTCAACTAGAACTTAAGATTTGTATGAAGTAAAATAGTAAGACAGTACTTTTTTTTAGTCCATTCACATTTGACAAGCCCTTTCTGCAAAATTAATTTTTAAGAAATAATAGTGGGGTAGGGAGGGGAGCATGGGAGGATTAGATAAATTCTAGATAGGGAAGAGGGGTGGGAGGGAAAGAGAGGGGGCAGGGGATTAGCAAGGATAGTGGAATGTGATGGACATCATTATCCAAGACTCGAATTGGGTGTCAACATACTTTATATATAAACAGAGATATGAA
Organism: Marmota marmota marmota; assembly: GCF_001458135.2. Taxonomy (NCBI): domain Eukaryota; kingdom Metazoa; phylum Chordata; class Mammalia; order Rodentia; family Sciuridae; genus Marmota; species Marmota marmota. Next base: position 13,903,538 of record NW_026000082.1, on the reverse strand, counting down.
AAATTTGGTATATATGTGTAATAAGAATTGTAATGCAAAAAAACCCCAAAGTACATGTATAAAGACATGTATTGACGTGAACATACTTTATATTCAAAGATATGAAAAACTGTGCTCCATATGTGTAATAAGAATTGTAATGCATTCTGCTGTTGTGTATTTTAAAAAATTTTTAAAAATCAATAAAATGGAACATAATAAAGATCCCTCAGCCAGAAGAAGTGGTGCAGACCTATAATCACAGCAACCTGGGAGGTTGAGGCAGGATTTCAAGTTTGAGGCCAGCCTTGGCAATTTAGCAAGATTCTCAAAATTTAAAAAAGGGCTGTGAACACAGTTCAGTGATAGAGTGCCAGCGGGTCCAATCCTCAGTACTGCCAAAATTTTTTTTAAAAGGCCCTGAAAAATGATCCATTCATATATAGAAAACCTAACATATGTATGACAGAGTTGCACACTGGAGGGAAAGGATGTCAAATTATGATTTATGGTCAGCATACTAACAATTATTTTTACATTTCTTTTTTTGTTGTGGTTGGATAATGGCGTTTGAACATGGGGTTTTCTACCACTGAATAAACGCCAGCGCTTTCTAATTTTGAGACAGGCCCTTGTTAAGTTGCTGAGACAACTTGTGATTTTCCTGCCTCACACTCAGTTGCTAGGATTACAGACCACTGCCACATTTTTCATTTTTGAAAATACTTTTAGTTTTTAGAATAATTTGAGATCCATGAAACTCAAATTTCAATGTTCATAAAGTTTTGTTGAAACATACATAGCCACACTTATTTATATGAATGCTGTGTGGCTGCTTTTATGCTACAGTGGAAGAGTTTAGTAGTTGTGACAGAGAACTTATGTGGCAGTCTCACGCTTTGTACTGCTGTTGATACCCTACAAATAGTAGCAATGCACTTATATAAATTTTGAGGTCAGCATTTTGAGTGTCACATGTATCAATGTACTACAACTTTCTTTTAAATGAGTACATAATTATCATGTCCAAAGAAAGAAAGAAAAGTAGAATTCAAATGTCCCTTTCAAGGCAGAGGGAAGTGTGGATTTTGTCATCAAACTATATGGCAAAACATTGTGTCATGTTATGATGAGGTCTAAGACTAAGTACTAATCATAATACTCCCAAGTCACAGTAAATAATTAGAAAATTTAAAACAAAGTGTTATATCACTATAGAATTTCTTCAGAAACATGAAAGTGAATGGCAGTTTCTGAGAGTTCATTTGTAGACCAAGAAATGGAAGCTATTTACCAATGGGGAGTTAGATCATTTTTGCAGCAAGCAAATAAATTCATCCAGGAAATAACTGCATGAAACTATTAACCTTTCTGTGAGAACTAGTACTCATAGCTGAAGACATTGTGGCAAGATAAATAGTGAATTAAAAAAGCAAGGCAGGCTAAGGCTGTAGTTCAGTGGCAGAGCGCTTACCTAGCACTGGGTTTGATCCTAGCACTACATAAAAGTAAACAAATAAAATAAAGGCATTCTGTCCATCTACAACTATAAATTTAAAAAAAAAGCAAGCCAAATGATTTTAAGATTTTTGTCATTTGATATGTCAACAGATGTTACCAATGCTGTTATTTATTTAAGGAGAATTAGCCTCAGAATGTGAGCAACTACATAGTGTATTATATGGAGAACTATATTCAAAGGGAATGGGGGGGGGAAGCACAGCTTAAAGTGTAATCTGCTAATAAGTATTACCACTGATGCTGCTAAAAATATGTGCAGTATAAAAAAGGTTTAATTCAACAAATTTAGAGAGCCTCTGAAAACATGAGGTGTTTTAATGCCTATAGTTATTCATCGTCTTATTGATCAGTAGTACTTTATAGAAAAATATTTGATTCTACTACGTGATAACGGAACCCGTAGTGTCATTGATCCTTACAGACATAACAATTATAGTCATATTTTCAAGGACTGAGGTCAGCAGTGCCTATCTGTAGGGAAAGATCTTTCAAAGAAATATATTAAAAAATCTCATTACAAATCAGTATTAATGGACTAATATTTGCAATCTATTTTGATGACAGGGAACAACAACTTTAAACCCCAATAAAGCAAAAGGTTATCACAGTAAAAATAATTCCATAATTTTCACAAAATGGCACTTTATTTTGAACTTCATAAAGTTTTCATTAAAAATTAGTAGAAATTTGTTTTGTTACAAGTATCTACATAATATCCTTGATTCTCTCACACATGAGAAAACCTATCTGGATTTTTTTTTTTTTAACAGAAATCATGGTAATCCTAGGGTAATAAGATTGTTTAAAGTTATGCTTAGATAACTGATTGTCCATATGTTTTTAAAACATTAATAAAATTAGGTCCCCACCTACATATAAAAAAGCAAAACTCTAACACTTTTAGAAGAAAATAATAAAGTAAATATCCTAACTCCAATTAAATTTTAAGAGGGTATAAGCAAATGGAAAAGATGTTACAGACTTAAAAGAATATATACTTGCAATTCCTATAACCAACAAAGGAATGGTATGAAAATTTATAAAGAATTATTTTTTACCCCCTGTGGTACTAAACACTAAACCCAGGTGTATTCTACAACTGACCTGCATCCCCAGCCCTCTAAAAATTTTGAGACAGGGTTTCAAGGTGGCCAGCTTGGTTTCAAACTTTCCTATCCTCTTGTGTCAGCCTCCCAAGTAGCTGGGATTATAGGAACGCACCACCATGCCTGGTTACAAAACATTAAAAAAAAAATCTTGTGCTCACTTTGGCAGCACATATACTAAAATTGAAATGATAATAGAGATTAGCAAGGCCCCTGGGTCAAGGATGACACAAATTCATGAAAACACCCAATTTAAAAACAGGTGAGTCATAAAAGGAGAAACCTTTATAAAAAAATCTAATGTCAAGAATCAGAATGGAAAGAAGCAGGAATTTTCATGCTCTAATGGTATAAATATTTTTTAAAATGCAACCAATTAGAAGAGCATTTTGGCAACATCTATTCAATAAGTATACAAATGAGTATACCCTTCAAAGATGAGTAATTTTACTTATTGATAAATAATGTATGAGTATATATATTTCAAGATGAGAAATTTTACTTATTGATATCATTACACTTATAGGTATATGCTCTACATAAACCCAAAGTATGCAGAGTCACAGATAATCCACCAAAGCATAGAAACAACTTAATACAGACTAATCAAAGAAAAAAAAGCAAAATCAAAAAGATAAAATATAGTGGAAATTGGGAATAACCTAAATGACTAAAATTAGAAAAACAGGTAACTAAATTATGATCTATTTATCCAACAAAATATTAAACAGCAGCTAACACAAACAGTATTACTAAGAATGAATAAATCTCAAAAGCAATGTTAAACAAAAAAAGCTTGTTGGGGCTGGGGATGTGGCTCAAGTGGTAGCGCTCGCGTGGCATGCCTGAGGCACTGGGTTCGATCCTCAGCACCACATAAAAATTTAAAAATGTTTAAAAAAAAAAAAAAAGCTTGTTATGGGACATCCAATGTGATACTATTTCTATAATGCCTTAAAACATGCAAAAATAATTATATACTGCTTACAGATAAATGCATGTTTATACCCAGTATTAAAATGTAGATAAAAATGGTATTTAGCAAACTTCAGATAATGATTAACACTGGAAAAGAAAGGAAGGAAATTTGAGGGTGCAATATACAGAGCTACAGAGAGCTTCGACTGAATCTGAGAAAAAAAAAAAATTTAATCTGAAACAAGAATAAAATGACCTGAGAGACATCAAATAGCTTATCCTTAAATAACAACGAGGCCAAAGGAGATAAAGATGGAAATGAATACAAGTTTTAGACAGTTCAATGGAGGTCAATGTAGTTTCGATGGAGGTCAAGTAGTAAGCAGGGGCCTGTTAATAAGGCAGGAAGAACAGTGTTGATCTGGAAGCCAATAAAATTATTAGACATCCATCTAAATTTTGGAGTATCTCATTTCTGAGACCTCTTCTCTTCCCTGTCCACCCCTGCTCTATGTTATCCAGTTTTAATTCTTTAAATATCACCCTGTATAAAACTAGCAATCACTCAGTTTGCCACCTTTTTTGTCTTTTTTTTTCCTCCATTGCCATTTGACATACTGTTTATTTTCTTGTGCATTCTTGAATAGTTCACTCTGTCACATGATTCTGATAGTATGAGAACTAGAGAAACAAAAGATTATTGGTGATCTTGAAAACAGTTATTTTGGCACAACAACAGTCACAGAAGACAACTCTGAGTGAGATCAAGAAATGAGAGTAGGGGCTGGGGTTGTGAGTGTGAGGCACTGGGTTTGATACTCAGTACCACATGAAAATAAATAAAGGTATTGTGTCCACATACAACTAAAAATTTTAAAAAGAAATAATAAAAGTAGATAAATTGCAAATTCCAAATACGTACAGACAACTCTTTAAGATAGGCTTTACTGGAAACAGGAAATAAGTAGCTGGAAGAAAATAATTCAAGGACTATGTAGAATAAAGAAATACTTTTCTCCTCAGGATAGAAACCATTTCAGCATATCTGTATGCTCCTGGGAATGATCCAGTAAAATGTAAAAACTGATGATATAGAATGGAAAAGTAACAACTGCTGGAATAATTAATGGAACATTGAAGGCAAGATGAGATGGAATCCAGTGCACAAATTAGGCATATAAACAGTTCATTTATTAACAACAGAAGAGAAGGTACACAAAGGCTCAAAAAGACAAAAGTCCCTCCCCCCTTCAAAATTTTCAGAATAAAGGTAAAAGAAAAGTAAAAATCACAAAAATATAAAATAGCTTGAAAAATATGGTTACAGGGACATACAAAATTGTTACTCAATAAATGCTAGAAGGCCAAGACTGAATGAAAAGTGTCTGTCAGAAGTGATTCACAGAGGAGTACACAAGTCAAACATAACCAAAAACAAGAAAATGTGCCAACCAAAACAGTATAACAGAAGATGAAGATGAAGCCAGAAAGTTAAGAGCCAAAAATAGTACCTTCTACCTTATCTGTTTACCTTGCTTATAAAGAACCAAATGAAAAAATCCAATTCATTCTAATTACTACTCAGTAATGTATTTTCATAGAATAGCATTTAAGCTATCATGTAATTCAGTACCCCCTAATATGATTAGTATGAAGAACAAATGAGATAATCTATGTAAGCTCCTTAGAACAGTACCTGGTACACAGAATGGACTCAACAAATATGAGCTTTTTCTGGTAGATTATTGTTGGCGGTGGTAATAAAAATATAGAATCTGTCAAAAAGCCTACCTGGAGAATGAGTGAACTTGCCAAACTATAGTCAGCTTCCAACCCTTCTAAAAAAACAGTGCAATTCTGGGGCTAAGGTTGTAGTTTAGTGGTAGAGCACTTGCTTTATATGTGTGAGGCACTGGGTTCAATCCTCAGCACTACATAAAAATAAATAAATATATTTTTTAAAAAAACAGTGCAATTCTGGCCTAACCATGGAAAACTAAAAATATACTATAATCTACTAAATTTCCTTTGATTTGGACAGCCTTAATGTTTGGTTTCATTCTAACAAACTACATGAATGATAAATCCTCTATCAGTGTGGAGGTCCCATAATACATTATGTTTTTGTCTGCCAGATCTTACAACTAGAGAATATCCTAGAAGCATATTACATCACTAGGGGTTTCCATATATATCTATCAAACACAGACTGGGCCCAAGCTAGGCGTGGTTGTGCACACCTGTAAACAGGAGAATGAGACAGGAGGATCTCAAATTCAAAGCCAGCCTCAGCAACTTAGCAATTAAGCAACTTAGCAATTGCTAAGCAACTTAGCAATTTTAAGCAAATTAGTGAGACCCTGTCTCAAAATAAAAAAAAATCAAAAGGGCTAGGGCTGGGGCCTGGGGTTGTAGCTCAGTGGTATAGCTCTTGCTTAGCACACATGAGGCACTGGGTTGGATACTCAGCATTAAATATATTAAAAAAAAAGTATTTTTTTAAAAAAGGGGGGGCGGGTAGGCTGGGAATGTAGCTCAAAGTTAAGTGCCTCTAGGCCCAATCTCTGGTACCAAAAAAAAAAACACTGGGTCCACACCCACAGAATACATTTGGGAATAAACAGTCATTTGAGATAATAAATTTTTTTTAATATTTATTTAGTTGTACACAATACCTTTATTTTGTTTGTTTTTATGTGGTGCTGAGGATCGAACCCAGTGCATCACACATGCTAGGCGAGCGCTCTACCGTTGAGCCACAACCCCAGCCCGATAATGAAAATTTAACAATCTTAATATCCAGTAAAACAGTAATAATTAAGTTATGTCAGAAATAAAACATACTAGAAAACATCTAATAAGAAAATGTCCATAACATTGTTAAATAACATTTCAAACTATGTAAATTATATATTTTTGTTTATTTTTGCAGTGTTGGGGATCAAACCCAGTGCCTCATCCATGCAAACAAAACACTTGCTCTATAACCAAACTACATCCCTCCCTGCCCCCACCCCTGGCCCAAGTATATATCAATTAAAAACGCATAGGAAATAAAATATTAAAATTATGTAGTAGTTAAGTCTACATGAAACGCTTATGAGGGTGTTGTTTTTTATGGACTTTCTTCCTTTTAAAAGCTAAATTGCACAATATATTTTGTTCTGCCATTGTCATTCAACAAAACATTATTACATGCTTTTCTGTGTCAATACATAAAGTACCAGGTCATTCTTTTTCTTCTTTTTTAAATAATAAGTACCTATCTTTAAATATAGTTATACATTCTTTTCATTGTAAAACTATCAAAACTTTTTTCTTTGTACTACGGATTGAATCCAGGGGCCCTTTTTATTAAATTGCTTAGGGTCTCACTAAATTATTGAGGCTGGCCTCAAACTTGCAGTCCTCCTGCCTCAGCATCCCAAGTTGCTGGAATTACAGGTGCACACCACTACACCCAGCTCATAACTTACTTTTGATTGTGTATGGCACTGAGTTGATTCAATTCAGAACCTTGTACATGCTAGGGAAGCACTCCAACACTGAGCTACATCCCCAGCTCATAACTTAATTTTATACAACCAACAGAAAATAAAATTGTTACAAAAAAACGCAGCCAAGAATAGTCTTATATGGGGCTGGGGTTGTGGCTCAGTGATGGAGCTCTTGCCTAGCATAAGTGAAGCACTGGGTTCAATCCTCAGCACCACATAAAAATAAACAAAATAAAGGTATTAAGTCCATCTACAACTAAAAAAATTTTTTAAATAGCCTTATAAAAACATTTAATAAGTGTAAACATAACAACAGTAACTAACAGGCTGGGGTTGTGGCTCAATGGTAGAGGGCTTGCCTAGAATGCGTGAGGCACTGGATTCAATTCTCAGCACCACATATAAATAAATAAAGGTTCACTGACAATTAAAAAAAAAAGCTGCTAACATTTAAGGGCTCGCTTTGTGCCAAGTACAAGCCTACATATGAATTAATACACTAGAGTATCACTGTGTGTGTTATTACCATTGGTATAATTTCTTTTTCTTCTTTTATAACTTGCCTATTTGTACTTGTTTACTCTGAAAAATCAGGTCATTCTTTTTCTTCTTTTTAAAATAATTTCCTTTATTAGTCATTTTATACACACAAACACACACACATATTTAATTGTAGATAGACACAATACCTTTATTTTATTTACTTTCTTTTATGTGGGGCTGAGATTGAACCCAGTGCCTCACATGTTCGAGGCAAGTGCTCTACTACTGAGCTATAACCCAGCCCAGGTCATTATTTTTAAAACCTCGCCAGAATACAAATTAAGTCTAAAAATTTCTAGCAAAATATCCTTAAGAGTTCCAAGAATATGCCTGACATGTAATATTTGTGCATTTATATATTTTACAAACTATATTTGAGAACCTACAATGTGCTGGTCACTGTAATGAATAAAACGGACATCATCTCCATACTCAAGCATTTTTAACCTAGTAAGCATTTGTTAAATTGAGTTAATAAGGGGAAAGAAAAAAGGGGGAACATTTCAATTAAAGAAAGACTAGTACCATAGTACTATTTGTCAGTGCACACCCTTCAACACGCAATAATTGTCTCTTAAGCCATACTTGGAGGATTCAATGAATCCAAGCTTCTATCTTCAGATTAATTTTAAGAACACTGAAATTACAGGTGCACACCACCACACCCACTTTATTACTTATGTCATTTTCATGCTCAGGAACCCATAGTCTTTCAAGGTATTTACCAAGTATACCCCACATTATACTTCTCTACATAAGCTTTTTCAAACTTCCACAACTTCCATACCTCCCACTACTTTCCTTCCCCGACCCCCGACTTCAGTACTTAAGATTAAACCCAGACAGGGTCTCACTAAATTACCAAACCTGACTTGGAACTTGTAATCTTCCTGCCCCAACCTCCCCAAGTAGCTGGGATTACAGGCAAATTCCACCAACCCTTCAAGATTTTCTCTTCCTTCTAAAACCAATCCCTCCATATATATTCTTGATCCTGTCACCTCACTACTATGGAAAGTCAATGTTCCATCTACTATCTTCTTTATCTTCAACTTCTCCTATCAGTGCTTTTGTTCCTCAGACAATAAACACACTATATTTATTCCACCATGAAAAAACTATCCCTTTTCACTTTAAAATCAAACCTGAAAAATGTCTACTTCACACTCTAAAAGTTCATGTTTTCCATCCATTCCTTATCTCACTACAACCTAGCTTCTGCCTTTATACCATTCTTTTGAAGCTGCTTTCACCAGGAATAATTTATTGGGTTCTGGTTTTTTTTTTTTTAATATTTTTTATTTGTCAATGGGCCTTTATTTATTTATATGCTGTGCTGAGAATCAAACCCAGTGCCTCATATATGCTAAGTAAGCATCCTATCATTGACCCACAGCCCCTAAAAAGAACTGTTTTTAATTCTTAACCTCTTAGTATTATATAACTATTATCACTCCTTGATTCAAGTATTCTCCCTCTACTGGCTTCAAGGCCATTGCCATTTAATTTCTTTTTGCTTCCTGAATGATTCCTTTCAATTTCAACTGTTTATGGGTTCCTCTCCTGTGTCCAAGCATTGAAGAGATGAGTTAGCTTGCTCAAAGTCACAAAACTACTAGACAGGAAACCAGATACAAAAATGACTTTATAAACATATGTGTGTGTGTATCTCCCTAACAACTATCAGAATTAACAACACATTTCAGTTTCATTATCTGCTCCCTGATTCTATCACTGCAGACACCACTGTTCCTTGAAGGCAGAAAGAAGACTCACCATCATCATCTTCAAAAGGAGAGAGAGCTTTTTAATGGTAACCTTATTAAAAAAAAAAAAAAAAAAAAAAGTTTTTTTTTTTTTTAAACACAGAAACAATATAATTCTTTCTACTCTTAACAACACAACAGCCCTCATTAAAGAAATTAGTCTAAGGAATGAGTCAAAAGATATTTATTAAAGTCATATTAGTATTCAGAAGACTGAATGTATTTCAACCTTTAAAGTATTCATATTGTTAAATGAGCTTGAATTTCATAAGTATCCCTAGCTTGCTTCTCTAAAACTAAAGGGATGCAAAAGACTTGGATTCGGGTTTCAGACAAAGGAGGTGAATGTTGCCAAGCTCCTAGAATTTATATAAATGTCAAATATATAATGATTTCTTTGTAACTCTAAGATTCAATGATAACATCATTAATGTGTATATGTACACAAATGAAAATGAAACATAATTATTCCAAGGGTTTTATTGAAAAGATTAATAGATAAACCTATATTCTTCCCATCCAACACAAAAGAAAATGTTCTTTTATTTCCTGATATATAGCTGTCAATACCTTAGATTTACCTACAGTTTCTGCTCAGAAGTGAACCACCACATTACTGAAATCAGCAGATATTAATGTTCTCAATGCAGTTATTCTGCTCACTTGAACTGTGCTCCTCTTTCTGTTCATCAACATATAATAGTAAACAATAAATTCTCAGAAATAGGCAGTACCTTATTCAGCATGTATTCATGATTCCATTTAGTATGTTGAGAATTTATTAAAATAACCATCTCCTAACTTGCAACAGTCTGACCAAATTTTAAAATAGAAAGGCTTGCCCTCCAGGAGCTTACATACCTGTTCATTTGTTTTTCTCCCTTCCACCACAGAAATACAGGTCATTTTACAGACAGATTAAACATGGAAAGTGTTTTATACTTATTTTAGTCAATCCAAACTTCCTAACATTAAGTGCACTTTATGATTAAAATAATTTAGTATTTAGAATGTCTACTACTAATCCTGAATTTCCACTCTAAACCAAAAAAAAACTGGAGTAATAGTTCACAACCTGGAGTTCCTTAATCCTTCCAGAAGAAAAGAGAATTAACACTTACCCGACATTATTCAGCTCCCTAAAAAACATAACAAGTGTCCTGGAGATACAGTCAACATTTCAAAAAAGGTGAACACAAATTACATAAATAGAAGAGTAAAATTCTGCAGGCTATTACTTAATAAATACAGACTGGTAAATCTTTCAAGGCATTATTTTACCATAATGTTCCTTTAAACAGGTCTTCCTCTGGTGCTTATTTACACATTCAAAAGGCATATAATTATGATAGCTGTATACTATAATGGATAATGTACAAAGTTCTACAAAAATGCAATGGAAAGGGGAATTAATTCTGCCTGAAAAGACTTCACATAGATAATATCTGAGCAACTCTTAGAAGGATAATTTAGCTCTCTAGTCTGCAGATGCCTCATGTATTTTTGGTTACAAAATATTGCAGAATTTGCAGAATTTACCTGTAAGTTGTATAAATCTTTAGAGATCACTTATCCTGAGACCTTATACCTTCAAAGTAACAGAATCTTTTCTTTAAAAGTCTAATTGACACTCTAGTGTGTAAAACAGGTAAAGTGGATAGACGGGCTCTTTTGAAAGGCAAAGTTATTGAAAAGTTGTTGTACTCAAACTTCATTTTAAAATATGAAAACTGAAACACTAAGACAGACAATGATTTAAAGGTCACATAGAAACAGAAAGGAAATAATTTATTGAAAGTTCACCTGTTAAGTCTTATCTCCCCTTTTAAGTCTTGCTTCTCCCTCCACTTGGAATTTATCACTCCTTACTTCATTCCCTGGTCTACCTGGCACATGTTTCCATTGTGGCTTCTATAAAACTTTTAAGTGACCTAATTTTATGTGTCTGTATTTCTCTACTACATTGTAAGCTCCCTGAAAGAAGGGAATGTCTTAATCATCTTTGTATATCACCCAGAATAAAATGTTGTGTACTGCATTGTATCTGACCAAGTATCAAAAAAGATTAAAGTTGGCCTGGTACCTGGCACATAGTAGGATTTAATATTATTTATCAAATCAATTTGTGGAACATAAGGTTATTAAATAATATACCTAAAGCAGTTACAACAGAGTTTGATACACTGTGTCTATTCCATGAACATTAGCTATTATTATGTAACCTTATATAGATAGGGAAGAAAACCCTGAAGCCATTATTGAAATTTTAACCTGAAAGACAAAAACTAAGCAACTTTTATCAAGTTTTCAAATTGCTCATTTACATATTACTAATACAAGCACATATTTCATGAGAAAAAGACAAAATCTTGTACATCTTAAAGGATGGCAGCCTGGGAAAAAATAATACAGAGAGTTGTATGTGATTAATCTCCAGACCTGGAGTGAAAAGAGAAAATGGACTGGTCTTAATCTTGGGGCTAAGTCATATCTTTCTACACCTCAGTTTCAGTCACCTGTGAAATGGGGGTGGTGAAATGTTAACTCTAGGCTTCTTTCCTGCTCCTGCTCTAACACTGTAATATATTTGGACCTAGAATCTTTCAGCTTTCAACTCAACATGAGTAAAAACTTTATTTTTTAAAAAACCAGCAAATGGTGCACAATGGATTTGGTGTCAGAAGGCCTGGATTTTCATACCAGTCTGATATCATTTAGCTGTGTCATTCTGAGCAAGAAGCAAACTCTCTGGGTCTCAATGTCCTCAACCTGTAAAACGAAGGTGTTGGACAATATGAACTCTTTAAAATACATCACAGTCATGATATTCTATGAAATAAACTAGCTCTAAAGGAAATAGACAGAGATTAAGTCACCATTTATTAAAGATGTTTAGAGGGCTCTGCATAAACCAAAAGTAGAGAATTTCAGGATTAGAAGACTACCTCTCAATCAACTGAGGAACAAGTAACTCTCCAATGTATTTTTGGAAGAGGTCTCCCAACGATTCTAGTTCTGAAGAACGACCCATGGGAAAAAAGTCAGTCATTTCATCTTAGGCCAACTATGATGCAAAGTTCTTTACTGAAGCCAACCCCATCCTCTTATAACTTTTGCCCCCTACTTTTACCTCTCACTCACCTCTCAAATGTTTCTGGTTAGCGGTATCTCCCCTTAACTATCCTCTCCTCCAAAATTAAGATTCTCCAACTCTATCCATCTTTCCTCCCAACAGAGTACCAAAACCCCCTTACCGCCCAACCCGCCTTCCTCCATTCTGGCTTTAGTGAACGTCAAAATTACTCAAACAGCTCTTTCCATTCTGACACGCTGATTCGCTATGGAACCTAAGATTTCTCACTTACCCAGCTGATACCACCCCGCAGGCCCTAATTGCCCTTGCCCCCTCCACTCAAGGAAGCCCTTGCGGGGAGAAGTATGCCCTGTTACCCCGAGAAAGAGAGAGGGAGGGAGGGAGGGAGAGAGAGACACAGAGAGACAGACACACACATACACACACACACTCTCACACAGAGACAGAGAGAGAAAGAAGTGACGGCGGCGCCAACACAGGCCCGCACCCTGCTCTCCCCATCAAACCTCCTCCCTCACCGGTATTGCTTGGGGTCGCTGGGAGACTTGATGATCTCAGGGTCTCCGGCATTACTGAGAGACCCCCTCCGTCCCTCCTCTTCGGATTCATCCGCTCCTAGACGGGCAACCCGGCCGCTCTCGCCCAAATCCTGTCCATTGGGTTGCAGTTCAGGGCAGCTGCAGGTGGACTTCGCCTTGTTCCTTCCGGGCATGGTCACAGTAGGAAAAGGTCTGGTAGAGTCTTCACACCGACCCAGCGCTCCGATTCTCCACAGCGCCGCGAGCTCCCGCCCGGCCTCACACAACTTCCTCCCGGTGGCACAGACTGCAGCAACCGCGACTCTCTTCAGCATTCACCACCAAGCCGTAGCGATGGGCATCCCGCTCCCCAGGGCCCACCCCCTCCTCCTACTCCAGCCGCTCCTCCTCCTCCGCGTTCCAGAGGCGGCGGCCGCGGCCGGCGCTGGTGCTGCCGCAGCCGCAGGGGAGGACAGGCCTGAACCCCTCCCCCAACTCGGTCTCTCTCACGCTGACTTCTCTCATCCCCCGCCCCCCTGGACGCGGTGACGCTACTGACGTTAGCCAATCACGAGACAAGAAGGCAGTCACGCTCATGGGAACAACCAATGGTAACAGGGAAGGAAAGGAACCAAAGGGACCCGGCTGGATTCTCGGAGCACCCAGAGAGCATTTCGAAGCCTAACGTGGGCGGGGCGACAGAGAGGAGGCCGAGTGACGCGGAGGACGACGGGAAAAGGGCGCCTGCGCCGCGTTTATGACGTATTCGGCAGCGGCTTTAAGGCAGTAAGTACTGCTCCGCGTCTCAGAAAAATATTCCCCTAGTGAGAAAACTGTGAAGCGAAAGCGGATAGATTGAATTACAAAGTCTTCTCCCATTCGCGTTATATTTTGTGAACTCTGCCTCTCAAACTCGAGGCCGAACGTCTGGCCGTGACTCATCATATAACAAAAAGCAGAAGGCCGGAAGTCTTTTCCTACGCCCAGGAGGTGGACGCTGCCCCCCGAGGGGGAGTCAAGCGCCGGAAATAGCAATTGAGCGTTTCCGCCGCTTTCCTGTCAAGTGCTCTTGCTTTTCGCCCTCAAACCTTATGAAAGTGATTGAAAGATCGGTCTGGACATTTTTTGGCTCCGCCACAGACTAGGGTCCACAGTTATCTTACCTTTAAGTTCACCCAACTTTTATTGAACAACTACGACGTGTCGGCGAGCTGCTTTTAAGTTTTTTCTGCTTGCAGTAGCCTTTGATGGGCAAGCTAAAATGTGACTTAAGTATAGACACAATTAAAAAAAACGTAGCTGACAATAAGATACTGACAGGTTCCGATGATACTAGCACATATAAAAATGAACATGAATGAATGGAGAAAGACTTGAAGCAGGGATATGTACTGTGGGCTATTATATCTTAAGTTTTTCTAGGCCTCTTCTGAGCTCCAGGCATGGGATAAAGCCCTGAAAAAAAAAATGTGGTATTCAAAAAGTAATAAATGCTATGAAGAATACAGGATAGGAGGATAAGGAATTGGGGAGGACAGGTGTGGAAGGTTCAGGCAGGAAAGGATGAAACCTGAACTGGGGCAAAAGATGATATTGAAAAGTATTGTTCAACGATCCCAGTTTTCAAGAACCTATCAGCTTTTTTAAATAAGCAGCTCCACTAGACTGCCCTCCTTCGGAGCAGGTTTTTTTTCTTTGTATCTCCAATCTCTAGCATGGCTTCCCAAAACATAGTAAATCAGTAAATGTTTGCTATTGAGTAAATACCCGCAGCGACATTGTCTATATTGTATTAAGAATTATTTTTCTCTCCAAAGCAATAATGCCAGAAGTTAGAAATCATCCAAGTACAGCTAGCAATTAGATTTTCCTTACTAAAAAACAGAATTTACATCTTTAAGTGTGACCTATTAGTTTTCCTTTATTTTTTACTTTGCAGTACTAGAGATTGAATCTACAGCTTAACACATGCTCAGCCAAGCGCCCTACCGCTGAGCTACATTTCCAGCTCTTAGAATTTTGCTTTAAAAAGATCTCTTAGTGGGGCGTGGTGGCACAAGCCTGTAATCCTAGCGGTTTAGGAGGCTGAGGCCAGAGGATCACAAGTTCAAAGCCAGCCTCATCAAATTAGTGAGACCCTGTATCAAAACATAACAAAAAAGGCTGGGGATGAGGCTCCGTGGTTAAGCCCCCATGGATTCAATCACTACAATAAGTTCAAAAAAAAAAAAAACCTCTGAATTTTACAAGTCACCAGATTCAAAATATGGCAACACCGTATAGTGTGGCATTCCATGTATTCATTCTATGTATTCATTCCACCAACAAATCCAGCTGGGAATAGAGTGATGAACAAGAAATTTTCTAGTTCTTTTGATTGTGAATAGTTCCAGAAGGAGATAAAGACACATAGCCCATAGCCTGGCCAAAGAGTTCTCTAAAGAAGGAAATTTAAGCTGACATTTGAAAAATATATAGGAATGGTGCAGGAATGTGTAGGAATGGGTTTGTCAAAAAGCTTTTGATAATCGGGTCAGTATGGCTAAATTACAATAATCTGGGAGCAAAAGGGAAAGAGATGAGTGGCAAAAAAAAATCATACAAAACCTAAGAGTAAGTCACTATTTTGTGTATTTTTTTGTATCATTGGATTCCCAGCTCTTTGAATGGTTTCTGAAACTCTGTAGTATTTATTCAGTAAATAATGACTGAACAAATGAAGAGAAGTCATGATCACAAGTGTTTTCCAAGTAGATCACTGTGGCTGATGTGTGAAAAATAAATTGGATGGTGAAGGGCCAGGGAAAGTCTGTAAATGAGAAAAGAGGGAGCAGAGCCAGGTATGTGATCTGTGCATAAAGTTCCAACTACTCAAGAGGCAGAGGTAGGAAGATTGCTTGAACCCAGGAATTATGGGCCAGCCAGGGAAACATAGAGAGACCTGACTCAAACTTTAAAAAGAAAAGGAAGAGGAAGAAGTTGAGAGGCTACTAAATAATATAGGCAATAAAAAATAACTTGAGTTTGGGGAATGATGGTGGAGATAGATAAGTGGTGTATTTAGGAGGTAGAATTGACAGGTTTATTAGTAGTTGATTTGATGTGGGGGAATAAAGAAGAGAGTAGTGTAGGCATAACTTTCTAGCTGATTTTCTGGCTGGATAGATGATAATCCCAGTAATTTTCAGAGTTTCTGAAAGGCAAACATTTTAGAAGGAGAAGAGCATTGGCTCAGTTTTGGACTTTGAGTCAGGTTGAGTTCAAAAAAGAGACCTAAATTGGAGATCAAAATGTTGTGGTTTATCAGTTTCTAAGTTGTAACCAAAGCCTACTGAATAAGACCACCTCAACCCCCATTGAAATTGTGAAGTAAAAAGAGAAAAGGGCCCTAGGACCAAGCTGTGAAGAGGAAGAACTCACAAAAGAGACTGCCAAATTGGTAAGAGAAAAAGCAGAATGTGATGTCCAAGGAAAAAATAATTCTCTGATGCTGGGCTGAGTATAATTTCGAGCCCATAGCAAATGTCAGAATTTCAGATTAAATGTATCAAATATGAAAATTGATAAGACATCACAGAAGTACTTTAGTTTGGGTCCTTTAGATACAAAAATAAATACCTAGCAATGGAGATGAAGCTCACAAATGACCTATGGCATAACCAGGACTTTCAAACCAAAAGCATTATTTTCCCATTGAAAATAATTTTAAAAGTTGCCACACCTCATCTGCTCTTTTTTAAAATGTTTTTTTAGTTGTAAAAGGAGACAATAACTTTATTTTGTTTATTTATTCTTATGTGGTGCTGAGGATCGAACCCAGTGCCTCACGTGTGCAAGGCAAGTGCTCTACCTCTGAGACACAACCCCAATCCCATACCTCATTTGAATACTCATAGTTATTATAAAAAGTATTTCCTGGAGGAAACATTAAGTCAAGCTACTTCCATTTATAAGAAATTGAGCTAAAATAAATAAATAATAAAGTTAAAGATCACAGGATTATAATTTTAACCCTATTTATCTAGTCTTTCTTACAGTATATAAATGCTTTTTTTTTCCATTTCCACTCCCTCATTAGCATCCTATACTCCTTTCCTGCTTACCTCATAGATTTCCTTCTCATTAGGTAGTGACCCTTTGCTCTCTATTATTCTGATGAAGTTCAGAAATCATGAAAAAATAAAAACATCTCATTTCTATGTTTGATGCCTACCTCTGAAAATTATTTTAATTTTAGTCAATGTGATAGCTGTCTACCTACCAGAGAAACAAATCTGAGCTTTACTCCTAAAAACTCAAAGGTAAGTTATTCTTAACCCCATTATTCACCTTTATATTTTGAGAGTTAGGAAAAGTCAAAAGTATGATGGAGTATTGGTTCTACGTTGAGTAGATGTAGAATTCAATACATCTGGTGTGGCATAAGCCCATTTAGCTTCAAGCCCAGAATTATCTTCCTTTTTCTAGTACCTAAAATTCCCGTATCTGTGATTCATTGTAATCTTTTATGACTCCTCTTAAATGCCTGTTACACTTTTGAAAGAAATGAAAACTAAGGCCATTTTGTGACTAGTGTTTCAATTTTAGAACACTCTCTGGGAAACTTGAGATCATCATAAACCTGGGGTGGGTGAGGAAATTACTAAATGTAGGTGAAAAGGCAAAGAGGAGGTAGGTAACAACAGAATTATTATTTTCAAAATAATGTCTGTGGCCCACGCTCTAAGAAATTATACCTTTGGAGCTCTAGCTATTATGGGTCCCACCCACTGATTGTTATCCACCTTTGGCAGTTTTGTATCCAGGTCAAGAAATAGGCCTATTTTTATGGAGCTTTGTTTATGTAATATACAAAGTAATTTATGAGATTATAAAAACAGTTTTCTCCTTTATTATAAACATGGTTATAGGAGGAATTTAGTGCTTAGACCTTAAGATAAATTAGGAATTGCTCTAAAAATTATGCCAAATTGAAGATTATTCTATAACCAGTGCCCCTCTTCTGGTTTAAAGATATGCATTTTAAGACTTTGTCTAGAAAGGAAAATGTGAAGACACAAAAATTATGTTTATAATATATAATTCAGATTATGTTATTATTCTTTTTAAAATTCATCAATGGCCCCTCTTTTATTTTTTTCCTCCTGGTACTGGGGATTGAACCCCAGGGGCACACTGCCACTGACTACATCCCCAATACTTTTTTAAATTTTTATTTTGAGACATAGTCTCTCTAAATTGCTCAGACTGGTCTGAAATTTGTAATCCTCCTGCCTCAGTCTCCCCAATAGCTGGGATTATAGGCCTGTGCTAGCATACCTGGAACACACTGACTGGCTAGCTGAGTATTTTATTTATTTGTTTGTTTGTTTGTGTTTGTTTTGGTTACTGGGGATTGAAACCGGGAGTACTTTACCACTGAGCTAGTCCCAAGTCCTTTTCACTTTTTATTTTAAGACAGGGCTCATTAAGTTGCTAAAGCTGGCTGGGATTACAGGGGAGCACCATTATGCCCAGTCACAATGACTTTCTTACTCTAACACACCAGGATATTTCCTTTTTTAGGGCTGTTATCTCTGCCTCTTGGCCTGGAATATTCTTCCTTTAAATTTTGCATTGCTGGCTCCTCATGAGTCATACAACAGTTCAAATGTCATTCTCAAGAAGTGTCTTCTATTATCCAAAATAGTATTCATTATTTGAAATTATATTATTTATTTGTGTATCGGCTTTTTGACTATATACTGTCTATATTATCAGTCCATGCAGAGTTGGTATTTCATTTGTCTTATTTCCGACCATATGGCTAGAATCAAAAATCATGCCTAGTATATATTGAATATTCAATAAACACTTGTTGAGTTAATCAATGAATGATACAGAAAGGGAGGACAATTGACGTTTCAAGACCAATTGAGTGTGTATAGCTTTAAATTTGAGATGAACACCTTTATCATTGGGCTAGGAAAGAAGATATAGGCAGAGATAGGTACAGATGTAGCAAAAAAATTAACTAGTATTAGGAAGAAGGAAGCAACTAGAATTTATTTATTTACTTTGTTACTAGAGATTGAACCCCAGGGCACTTTACCACTGAGCTACATTCCCAGCCCTTTTTATATTTTATTTTGAGACAAGGCCTCACTAAATTGCTGAGGCTGGCTTTGAACTTGTGATCTTACTGCCTGCCTCCCAAGCCACTGGGATTATAGGTATGTGCCACCGCACCTAGCCCCCCAACCCCCAAGTAGTGGGGATTGAACCCAGGGTACTCTATCACCAAGCTCCACCCCTAGCCTTTTTATTTGATTTTATGATAGGAATTTGCTAAGGTTCCCAGGTTGACCTCAAACTTGCCTCAGCTTCCCACATTGCTGGGATTACAAGCATGTGCCACTGTGCTTAGGTTTTTAGACTCAGGGCCCCCTGAACATGCTAGGTAAGTGCACTACCATTGAGCTACACTCCCAGTGTAGCAGCAGGAATTTAAAAGAGTTTTTGTCTGATAGTCCTCAGCCTCTGTTCTCCTTTTGAAATATGATACAAAGTCAGTGCTGTGACTGAGGGATAGGTAGTGTGAGGGGTCTTGCTTTCTTGGAAATAAGTAAATAAGATATTTGCTTTTACTGTTTGTTTAAATTTCACACATCTTGAAACCAAGCCCAGGTGGTAGTTTCTGTTTCCTGAGTAACTATCATACTTTGTGCCAAGCATTTTACTTTCATTGACTCATTTAATCTTCACAAAAATCTGAATCTGACACTCACTAGTTGACAGAGAAGTTAAATATCTTGTACAAAAAAAAAAAAAAAGTGAAGCTACCAGAATTGCAAACTATATGTTTCTGAGTCAAAGATTATATTCTTTCATCTCTTATGTGTTGCCTATCAGTAACCCAATGTGGTTAATTCCCAATCTAATCTTTAATTGCAAAGTAACAAATGTCATAACTAATATATCCCAAAAGGACAGTTCATCACTATGACTAAGAAAATATCTGGCTTAAATCATATTGTTATGTCCTGGGCATGTACCAATGTGTAGCAATGAATCCCACCATTCTGTATGATTATAATGCATCAATAAAAATACAGAAAAAAAGTAAGTATCTAATATTCCAATAATCATCCTTCCTTTCTGAATTATTAGGTCTAAAAGTCACTTACTGAGATGGGGATGTAGCTCAGTGGTAAAGCACTTGCCTAGCACATATAAGGCTCGGGTGCCATCCCTATATAGCTAATAATAATAATAATTAATAAATAAATAAACAAAGTCACTTACTTAGGTGGACTAAGCAAGCCAGGACCTCTGGGTAGGAGCAACACAATGATATGTGTCAGGACACGAACAATGTAAGGAGGTGACCATGAGGGCTAATGGTGCAAGTGTCTGAGTCCAAAGAAAGGAGAGTGAGGGGTGAGGGCAGCAGTCCTAATGGGAAATTGGTTACATACAGGGGTGTTTTGGCATATAAGTAAATATATTGAAGATAATGAGAACCAGGTTTATCACTGTGTGCTGGGTTTCTGTTCTCGCGACTAAAAGGCTCAGGGGTCACTCCAGTTGAACTGGGCTAACTGGTCTGCACAAAATAACCCCACAGGAGACACAAATACCTTTTTCTTTGGGGTCGCTACGACAGCTTCTCTGACCTTAAGGGTTCGCAGGAAGAGAGAGGGAGAGCAGGAGCTGACCCCTTTTATTGAGGAGAAGCTATTCAAATGAGGCAAGGGGTCAGGTTTCAGGGAGCTGAGTCTATCTTCATGATGTCCACTGTCAGCAGGTTGACTGACACCTGGGTAGGCCACACCCAAGGGCACAGTAAGAGAAGGGGACAGGGCTGGGGATGTGGCTCAAGCAGTAGCGCGCTCGCCTGGCATGCGTGCGGCCCGGGTTCGATCCTCAGCACCACATACAAACAGAGATGTTGTGTCCGCCCAGAACTAAAAAAATAAATAAACAAATAAATATTTAAAAAAAAAAAAAAAAGAGAAGGGGACACACACAAGGCACTTCCATGGAAGATTCTATCCTAAACAGGGCAAGGGATTATATTACAAAGGAACAGGTAAGCATAGCTTCACCCATGGGGCTGTAGCAAGACACATCCATGCAGGAGACACCGACCCTGGAACCCAAGAAGGGTAGGGAAAGCTCTGCCACATTTCTGTGACTAAGCGCCTCAGCACCCAGCTAGGGAGTGTGACTCAGTCACGTGTAAGTTTGGTCTCCCACAACTAGGGGAGGCAGAAGTTAAAAGATGGAAAAGCAGAAAATTGGAATGAACTCTGCGATGTTAAATTATGTTGTACATAATTTGAGACTATGTAAGCTTGGTCAAGTGCATGCCTAACCTGTCCCTAGGTTTAACATCACAAAGTTCATAATTTAAAGTATCAAAGTTAAATTATAAGTATCAAAGTGAACTCATGATTTTCAATAGTGTTTTAGTTAGGGTTTTCATCACTCTGACCAAAATACCTGACAAGAACAATTATAGAGGAAAAGTTTATTTGGGGCTCACAGTTTCAGAGGTTTAGTTGGTGGTTGGCTGATTCCATAGATCCGGGCTAGAGATGAAGCAGAACATCAAGGCAGAAGGGTAAGGAAAGAATGGAGGAAAGCAGCTCAGGACATGGCAATCAGAAAAAGAAAGACAGTTTAGCTCACCAGAACAAAATGTATACCCCAAAAGCACACCCCCAAAGGCACCTCCTTCAGCCATACCCTACCTTACCAACAGTTACCACCCAGTTAATCCATTTGAAATTAGGTTAAAATTCTCATAACTGAATCATTTCACCTCTAAACTTTCTTGTGTTGTCTCACACATGAGCTTTTGGAGGACACCTCATCTCTAAACCATAATAAATGTATAGAGAGAAATAAATATATGTGTCCATGTATATGAATATGTATATACATGCATATATTTTCTAGGAGCAGTGACTCCCCAATAGCAGTGAGCATACCTAAACCCCCATCTTGATTATAATTATCATTCTCCACTA
Source organism: Marmota marmota marmota (assembly GCF_001458135.2). Lineage (NCBI taxonomy): Eukaryota > Metazoa > Chordata > Mammalia > Rodentia > Sciuridae > Marmota > Marmota marmota. Next base: position 13,881,582 of record NW_026000082.1, on the reverse strand, counting down.
AAATGCCATTTTCCACTAATAGCAACCAGGGTTTCTGTGAGAAATCGCTGATTCCAAGGCTAGGGCAGAGAAAATTCAAGATGAGCCTGGAACATCTTGTTAAACCAGAAAGTAAGGAAATGTTCAAAGAATGATGAAGACATGTCAAAAAGACATAAAGCCCAGATGTGGTAGTATATACCTTGTAATCCCAGTTATTCAGGAAGCAGAGGCAGGAGGATTGCAAGCCTGAGCAATTTGGCAATACTTGTTTCAAAATAAAAATAGTGTTGGTGATATAACTTAGTGGTAAAGCACCCCTGGGTTCAATTTTCAGTACACACACACAAATAAATAAATAATAAAAAATAGCAGGACAGCTTAAATAGATTCTCACTCCTATGGCCAGAATGGGAACAACTGAACATCAAAACAAATAATGATAAAATAGATAACTCATTTTATAAAATAGAAATCCACGCATCTAAACTGATGAGTAGAATGAATGAATGAATGAGAGGAAAAAGGTTTTTGTTACAATACCAACAATGAATATGGACTGGATGATGAAATTAGAAAATCACCATTTGGCAACTATACTAGCAATTAATTCAACCAAGAAATATTTAAGTACTACTTTTAAATTTGATAAAGGATAGGATATCTACATAGTCTCAAAGTATCTCACCACAAAATAATTATTAAGAAGAAACAAAGGGGATCCGTTTGTGACTCAGCAGTAGAGCACTCGCCTAGCATGCGCAAGGTGCTGGATTCAATCCTCAGCATCACATAAAAATAAATAAATAAAATAAAGGTATTGTGTCCAACTACAAAAAAAAATTTTAAAAAAGAAGACACGACACAAAGGATGTGACTCTACTTTGTGTATAACCAGAGATGTAAAAAATTGTGCTCTCTATGTGTAATATGAATTGTAATGCATTCTGTTGTCATAAATAACAAATCAAAATTTTTTTAAAAAAAAGAAACAAAGAAAATTTTTATAATGGGAAAACCTGACAAACACCATTTCTGAGCACAATAACATTATTACTAAGGAACAAATTGCAATTGTTATCAGTTAACAGTATACAATGAAGAAAAATCCAGCATCAGTTCTGTGCTATTCCTACCCAAAATGTACAACTTGAATCTAGTCAAGAGGAAACAGACTAACCCAAAATGAGGGACATTATATAAAATAGCCCACCAATAATCTTTAAAAAGTAGCAAAGTGATGAAAGTCAAAGAAAGACTAAGAAACTGTTCTGAATAAGGACTAATGAGACCTGATAACTAAATGCATAATTATAAATGGCATTATCAGGACAATTAACTAAAGAGTTCTGTGGATTACGTGATAGTAATGAATCAATGTTAGTTTCCTGATTTGGGGCTGGGAATGTAGCTCAGTGGTCAAGTGCATACCTAACCTGTCCTAGGTCCTGGGTTTGATCCCCAGCATGTGCGGACACACAAAGAAAAAAAAGTCCTGATTTTTGAGGATTTTAGGGTAACCAGACATCATATTGGCAATATATTCTCAAGTTGTTCAGGAAGGAAGGCAGCCTCTCTGTACTGTTGTTATAACTTTCCTGCACATTTGAAATTATTTTTTTTAAAAGGAAAAATATCACTGAGGGGAACAAAATGAGCACAATTTGAAACATTGAAACTGCCTGCCAGTGTCTTAAATGTAAAATGTGAGTCCTGGAATTTGTGGAGAAAAACAATGTTTGTGGGGGTAATGGTAGTAATTATTCTCTGTCTATCCACACCCTCCAAAATCATGCTGAAGATTTTCCTTTTAGAAGCCTTCTTTGACTATTCTAGTCCATACTTATCACCCATTCCATACCTAAACTCAGAATGTACATTGTTTATTTCACTTCTTTAGTACTTTTTTTTTTTGATACTTGGACACGATACCTTTATTTCACTTATTTATTTTTATATGGTGCTGAGGATCGAACCCTAGGTCTCACACATGCAAGGCAAGTGCTCTACTGCTGAGCCACAACCCCAGCCCCCCTTAGTACTTAATCATATATAACCTTGTGACTTCTCTTGTATTATTATTGTCTTGTATAAATTTTAAGTTCTTGTTTAAATCTTGTGAATGTTATTTTCTTAAACATAATAAGTTTAGAAACAGATATCACATATGGTTTCTTTCTCTCCTCAACATTACCTAATACATGTTTTACAATCGCATTTTCATATCCTAAGGACTGTCAAAAATAATTGATTTTGCCAAGCAAAAATTTCATACATACCAACTATATATTAGGCACTGTAAATAATAATTACTTACATGTATAGGATGCATTGTAGTTAATAAAACATCTACACACCCATTATCTCATTTGTTATTTCTAGCAACTCTGTGAAATAGGTGCTGCCATATGATAAACAAACACAGAGAGGAATTGTGAATTATTTAAAGCCATATAGCTTTTAAAGAGCAGAATTGGAATGCCACCTTCATTCTTCAGATTACAAGTTCAGTTTCCTTTTTTTTTTTTTTTTTGCTTCACCATAGAAAGCAAATAACAAGTCTGGACACTCTGATGTTCATAAATATTGTATTAGTTTTCTACTGCTGCTGTAACAAATTACCACAAACTCAGCGCCTTAGGTGATACAAATGTATTATAGTTCTGTAAGGATAAAAGCCTGATACAGGTCACCCTGAGCTAAAATCATGAGGTTAGCAGAGTTGCATTTCTTCCTAAAGTCTAGAAGAGACTCTGTTTCCTTGTTGTTTCCAGCTTCCAGATGCTACTCATATTTTTTGACTTGGATTCCCTTCCTCCATCTTCAAAGAAAAAAAAACATTGCATCTCTAGATACATCCTCCTCTGACCCTCTATTCCACTTTGAGGGATCCTCACAATCATGTTTGATCTACCCAGATAATCCAAAATAGTATCTCTATTTTAGAATTAGCTGATTAGCAACCTAATTACTTCAGAGAACTTAACTGTCCTTTGCCATATATCCTAACATATTCACAGATTCCAGGGATTAGGACATGAATATCTTTGGGAGTCCTATCGTGTGGATGTTCTTCAAATATGCACTTTCCAAAGATCCACTGAGCATTTTCACATCTTAACTCATGATATGAATAGTTCTTCCATCTACTGAAAAATCAACCATTAGATTCCAACAGGACAATTTGTTTACTGGAATATTGACTTTTAGCAATTAGTTTACCAAAAACATAAGCCACAGTTGATTTACAAAATTTAGCATCTTCTAAGTCCACTGTTCCCATTCAACAAACAAGGAGGTCAATGACATTAAGTAACTTGCCTAAGGACATACAGCTAGTAAGCAATAGAGCAGTAATCCAAACTTGGACCCTATTTACAAAGCTCAAAAGCTAGAAGCTTTTATCACACCATTTTCTCACCAATAATAGAAACTCCTAGGGCCTACATTTTTTAAAAAATCCAAATAAAATTTACTGCAACTTTTTGTAGAGTTTAATTTGTGCTACAAGATGGGCCTCATAGAAAATTATTTAAAGCCCTTCAGGAAAAATATCCATGGCTTAAGGTGTAACCACTTTTGTTTCTTCTTTGGGGAAAAAGATGAGAGATGATCTCTGGGTCAAATGAAGGTGAGGAGTAGAGAAGCAGAACTTAAGGTTATTTTGTGTGATGATGAAAGAATTGTGCTAATTGATTCTTGTAGCATAAAATGAGAAGTGTCTTTTTTTTTTGTCAGTTGGTCTTCAGTGGCTTCAGTAGATATAAAACAATATCTCATCCCGACAAAAGGATTACACATTGATTAAACTAACTTGTTTCAACTGGGGCCTACATTTAATGCCTGTGATTTAAACATTAATTTGTTCCTTTGAATCATCCACTTTTTTTCTGTTTTTTTCTTTTCTTGGAACCCAGGAATATACTGCCACTAGCTACACCCCCAGTTCCTTTTTTATTTTGATACAGTGTCTCCATATATTTCCCAGGATAGCCTTGAACCTGTGATCCTCCAGCCTCAGCCTCCTGAGTTTTCTGGGATTACAGGTGTGTGCCTGATTGGATTCTCTATTTTGGGGAGTGGAACCCAGGAGTGCTTAACCACTGAGCAACCCCCCCCAATCCCCCTTTTTTTGCTTTAATCTTTTTACTTATATATGACAGTGGAATGCATTACATTTGGATTACTGCTCTATTGCTTACTAGCTGTATGCACAATTTTTCATATCTCTGATTATATACAAAGTATATTCACATGAATTCATACATGTACTTTAGATAATAATGACCATCACATTCCACCATCATTTCTAACCCCATGTCCCCTCCCTTCCCCTACAACCCCTCTGCCCTATCTAGAGTTCATATATTCCTCCCATGCTCTCTCTCCCTACCCCACTATGAATCAGCCTCCTTATATCAGAGAAACATTCAGCATTTGTTTTTTGGGGGATTGGCTAACTTAACTTAGCATTATCTTCTCTAACTCCATCCATTTATCTGAAAGTGCCTTTTTTATATTTTATCTAGAAACAGGGTCTCGCTGAGATACTTAGGGCCTTGCTAAATTTCTGAAGCTGACTTTGAACTCATAATCCTCCTGCCTCAGCCTCCTGAGCTACTAGGATTACAGGTGTGTGCCACTGAGCCCATCTTGGATCATCTACTTCTTACAGACTGCCTTGAAAATGCAAATCACTGCAGTAGAGGCAATAATATTACAGAAAATGTTTGGCATTTAATGAATTTAATATTTGTAGTTTCCACTAATCAAAAGTGAACCAACCCCAGGGCTGGGGTTGTAGCTCAGTGGTTGAGCGCTTGCCTCGCATGCATGAGGCACTGGGTTCAATCCTCAGTACCTTATAAAACAATAAATAAATAAAACAAAGATATTTTGTCCATCTACAGCTAAAAATAAAATAAAATAAAAACTTTAAAAAGTGAATCCCAGTGATCCCTGACCTGGAATAATGTTAACATTACTAAAGTTTGGTTTAAATCACTCACTAGAATTCTGGTGTTGTGGTTTGGGTACGAGGTGTTGTGCAAAAGCTCCTGTGTTAATTTATAGGAATGTTTAGAGGTGAAATTATTGGGTTGTGAGAAGCCATAACCCAATCATCCTAATTTGAATGGACTAACTGGGTGGTAACTATACATAGGTGGGACTTGATTGGAGGAGGCAGATACTAGGGACATGCCCTGGAAGGGTTCATCTTCCCTGTGGTTCCTTCCCCTTTCTGTCTGCTTGCCAGCCACCAAGAAGTAACCAGTGCTCCTCCACTATGCTCTTCACCATGGTGTTCTGCTTCACCTCAAGCCCAGAGCAATGGGGACTAAAACCATGAATTAAATTGAAGTTTTCCTCTTCTAAGTTGTTTTTGTCAGGTATTTTGGATACCTGACAAAGCAAAGCTGTGGGGAAATGTCCCTTAGTAATTCAGTCTAGTCAATCTCCTATAATCCAAGTTTTAAATTTGCTTTACTATATGATTTTCATCATATGTGTCTTATTTGGAAATTATACTCTATAATGTCATTCCTAAGAGAGGATATTTTTCAAGAGTCTTAATTAAGATGAATTCTTTGGTAATATCAAGAATCTATATCATAGTGACAAGAAGCTGTCAAGGGTGATCCCATATCAGCTTGAGAAGTTGCATATTATAATAGTATCAGGAGACATGGGTTAACCTCACTACTTGTGAGTCATATGATCTAGGGGAAATTATGTAATTTCTTTAAGCCTCAGCTGCTTCTAAAAATGGATATAGATTCTTGCTTAATAAAGTTGTAAGGCTTAAATAAAATGATGGATGTACAAGTGTGTGGCAAAGGAAGACAAAATCCTGATAGGAGTGTGCATGAGTATGTAAGCAGACAGCTGTAAAAAACAATTAAAAAGGCATAGTAGGGGTTGGGTTCAAATCTTTACTGTTGCTTGTGTGATCTTGGACAAGTTCTAAGTCCTTAGAAACTCTTAATCTTGATTTTCTCATTTATAAAACACATTCTTCATAGAGTTGTTGTGAGCATTAAATGCCATTATACTCTAAGAGCAATTATTCTAGAGTCTGACCCCAAGTATACGTTCAAGAACTGTGCACTCTTTTAGAGTGCAAGTACAAAGGTTCCAGATGGTTGTCTTTAATTGACCTGATGATGACAGACGTGATTTCTTGTTAAACCACAAGGCGGAGCTAGAGACATAGGAGTGGATGTCTTATTTAACAGGAATCTTCAGATTTCAGGGAGAAAAAGAAGTAGTTTTTCATATGGAATCTTCAGATTTCAGGGAGCAAAGAAGTAGTCTCTCAGAGTCCATGGGTTTTGCCAAAACAAAACCTATTTCCCTTTAAGCCACCACTCATGTTCCTCTGAGTCATTTCTTGTTGTTTGCTTTTTTGTTTTCAAAAAGAGAATAGTAGGACTGGGGTTGTGGCTCAAGTGGTGCGTTCCCCCAGCACGTGTGAGGCACTGGGTTTGATCTTCAGCACTACATAAAAGTAAAATAAAGATATTGTGTCCACCTAAAACTAAAAAATGATTTTAAAAAAGAGAGATAACAGCCCAAAGAACACTCAATAGACATCAATAATGTGAATTTCACTTCCCCCTTGGAAAAAAATTTGGATTTAGCACATAGAAGATGACTATATAGTTATAAAAGAAATCCTTTAATATATTTAGCTTTCTTCTCATTCTTCAGCCCAGAGACCAAAGGCAGCTTTTGTCTACACTCTGCTTATGTGACTGATTTCCTGTCTCTCAGAGCCCAATTCTCTTTCCCAAAGGCATACTAAGAATTTCTCCCAAGAAGCCCATGAGGTCCCCATACAAATATCACTCCTGGAAGTCTGTCTTAGCATCCCAGGATGTTAAGTATATAGATTAAGTTTCAGTTGTTCTCAAAGGATCACTTTGAAGGTATATTTTGTAAGCTCATTAAAAACTCAACTCTCATTACTTTCAGGCATGCTCCTGTACGCTATGTACTATTATAATTAGAACCTCGTGAAAATCACAAAAATCTACTTAAAAGATGATGGCAGTACCAAATACCAGCTTCAAAATGCCACTACTTTCAGGGCCCCTGAAAGCATTGCTACAGAAATGAGCTTAGATCATTCCCAAATCTAAGTGCATAAGACAAATTCCTTCATTTCTACACATAAATACACTTCATGCTCAAGTGAGGGAGAATGGAAAGATCATTCTAGGCAGAGTTCCAGGACATGAAGAAGGTCAAACAGAAAACAATGTTCTCACAGGTTTGAAAGTAATTATATATGGCTTGACTAGAAAGGTTGAGAGGGTGAATGGCAAGAATTAAAGCTGGAGGGCTTGGGCTGTAGCACAATGGTAAAGTGCTTGCCTCTAATGTGTGAGGCAATGGGTTCGATCCTCAGCGCCACATAAAAATAAATAAAGATATTGTATGTCCATTTACAACTAAAAAAATTAAATCTGGAGAAAAATCATTAAGCCATGTATTTTATAATAAGGAGTATATATTTTATTCTGAGAGCAGTGGAGACCCACCAAAAGGCAACAAGGTATGGCAAGAAAAAAAAATTGTTTCGTGCTTTAGAAAAATCATTATAGCTGCAAGATAGAGAAGGGAGGAAGGCAAGTCTGGGCAGAAGGTATGCAGGATATTTTCTGTTCACCTCTCCAGATGCTTTCTCCATCATCTATCTGCTTGTGTCCCAGAAGTTTGAAATGTGTGCATTCCCTACAGGTTTCCTTGCCCCTCTAACTGTTGGTTGGATCCAGTATTAGGACAGAGCAGCAGATCAGAGATTAGGGGGAAGGATAGGTCCAAACATTTATTCCCCATCTACCTCTCTGTTGAGTCATTGTGTGAGGATACCTGCCACCACCAAAGCAGTCAGCACCTTCCATACAACTGCCATCTTCCAATCCTTATAATCATTCCCTCCCCTGCCCTTCAACTGTATGGGTAGTAATGATTCCAACTTTGCTAGGACTGTTAAAACTTTGCCTCCCTTGTTGGTCTCCCTAAACTGTGCATATGCCTTGTGAATGGTTCCTTTATTGAACACTCCTCAAATTATCTAGTTTGTGTGTGCCATCTATTTCTTACCAAGACTCCAATGGATGCAGAAAGAAACCAGTAATACTGTGATGGTTAGCATTTATTATGTTCTAGGCACTCTCCTATGTCGGGTTTCTGATCTCACGACTAAAAGGCTCAGGGGTCACTCCAGGTAAACTGGGATAACTGGGCTGCACAAAATAACCACACAAGAGACACAAATACCTTTTTATTTGGGGTCGCTGTGACAGCTTCTCTGACCTTAAGGGTCCGCAGGAAGAGAGAGAGCGAGCAGGAGCTGACCCCTTTTATTGAGGAGAAGCTATTCAAATGAGGCAAGGGGTCAGGTTTCAGGGGGTTGAGTCTGTCTTCACATGTCTACTCTCAGCAGGTTGACTGATATCTGGGTAGGCCACACACAAGGGCACAGTAAGGGAAGGGAACACACACAAGGCACTTCCATGGAAGATTCTATCCTAAACAGGGCAAGGGGTTATATTAAAAAGGAACAGGTAAGCGTAGTTCCACACCCATGCACGAGACACCTTCCCTCAAACCCAAGAAGGGTGGGGAAAGCTCTGCCACATTTCTGTGACTGAGTGCCTCAGCACCCAGCTGGGGAGTATGACTCAGTCACATGCAAGGTTGGTCTCCCACACTCCTACACAGTTTATATATATTTAATGCTCACAGAAGCCCTATGAAGTATCCTTCCTTTACAGATGAGGAATCTGTGATACAGAGAGATTGGATAATTTTCCTAAAGTCACACAGTTTGTGAAAAACTGAGCCAGAACAGACATAGTCTGTTTCTAGAGTGTATTTTCTTGACCACCATGCCCTCTGGTGAGGTAAGAGTTGATGTTGTAAGTTGCAGCAATAACAATGGAATAGAGAAAAATGAAGGAATTTAAGACCAGTTGTTGCTAAACCCAGTGTAATTTAAAGTATCAATCGGGATCAAGAGGCAATGAGGACTGGGGTTGTGGCTCAGTGGTAGAGTGCTTGCCTAGCACATTCTAGGCCCTGGGTTCGATCCTTAGCACCACATAAAAATAAATAAATAAAATAAAGGTATTGTGTCCAACTAAAAATAAAAAAAATTTAAAAAGAGGCATTGAAATTCACTGGTTATAAACATAGATTTTGGAATTAGATGGACCAGGCTCATATTATGTTAGCTGAGTGATTTTTTTTTTTTTTTTTTTTTTTNTGAGGCTGGCTTTGAACTTGGGATCCTGCTGTCTCAGCCTCTGGAGCCACTGGGATTATAGGCCTGTGCCATTATACCTGGCTAGCTGAGTAATCTTAAATAAGTCATTTTCTCTTTCTGGATTTCAGTTCCTGCATCTGTAAAATAGGATTAATAATGTCTACTCCACTGAGTTTCTTTAAGAATTAAACAAGATCCTTTCACATATTACTTAATCTGGCATGTAGTAGATCTTAATAAATAAGATTTTTAATAAAGGTGCTTAATGAATATTTATAAATAAATAAACCCAGAGAGACATGGGAGCACCTGTTGGAATTTAGGTATGTTAGCTCCAAAATGCTATCATCAGTGACTAAGAACTTGCCCTGAGAACAAACCAGCCCTTCCCCTCCTTTCTGTGCCTGTGTTACTTGGCTATTTTTGTGGTATATTTTTTTGATGAGGTACCAGGGATTGAACCCAGGGGCACTTAACCACTGAACTACATTCCCAACCTTTTTAATATTTTATTTTGAGATAGGGTCTTGCTTGCTAAGTTGTTTAGGGCCTCGTTAAGTTGCTGAGGCTGGCTTTGAACTCGAGATCCTACTGCCTCAGCCTCCCAAGCTACTGAGATTATAGGCATGTGCCACTACTCCTTGCTATGGTATTTTTTTTTAATATTTATTTATTTATTATTTTTATGTGGTGCTGAGGATCGAACCCAGTGCCTCATTCTTGCTAGGCAAGTGCTCTACCACTGAGCTACAACTCCAGCCCCTATGAAGTGTTTTTAACTATGATGTTTGAGTTATTAGTTATTTGTTTTTTCTCTCCTGCTAAGCTCCACTAGTCCAAATTCATATCCTTATCCTCAGTTACTATCATTATATGTAGCACACACTAAGAACTCAGTAATATTTGTTGAATGAATGACTCAGTACTTCTAGGAAACGATTCCCTGAGTTTCATCTCAATTATCTTTCTTGCTGTCATGTAGATTAGAAAATTACTCTACTTTTTTATTAATTACTTTTTCATTTATTCATAAATCCTAGTGCACACTAGGTGCTTGGCAAATATTTTTAAATGAATGAACTAACATTAAGCAATTGCAGTAAATTGGAAGCTATACTCAGAATAGCTAGATTCAAATATTGGCTTTAATGCTGTGAGACATAGTTAGATATTATCAATGTGCCTCAATTTCCTCATGTATAAAATGAGGATAATTGAATTTATTTCATAGACATATAAATATTTTGAGAATTAAATGATAAAACTGGCTGGCCCGTGGCAAGGCTTAACAAATGTTATCTAGGTAATGTTGAAAATGAGGGAGTCACTCTGGAGCCACCATGCATTGTTTTTTGTTGTTGTTGTTGTTTTCCTATTAACAAAGTGTGTAACACCTAGTGCTCAAAGCATTACTCTGAGCCTGCCTCCCACCACATCACTGGTCAAGGAATAGGTCTCAAACTTCAGAGGTCTTAACAAACATCAAGGAAGATAGTTTGCAATAAAAACAAAACAAAACCAGATTCATAGGCCCACATTTTGAGGAATGCTGAACTAGGTTCTTAACAAATCAACTTTTTAATTGAAATTGGTTTTACACTGCAACCCTGTCCTTGAATTTGTGTCTGAACCTTTTGTACTTCCCAAGAATTAACCCCAGTTAGTGTGAAGTTTCAGTCTCTCATGATCTACTGCAGGACCAATGTGCAAAGTGGTCCGTACTTATTGGATGTTTTTTCACTGCTCATATGCCAGACAGCCTGCTGATTTCCACTTCCTCAACTTGGCTAGTTTCTCAGAGTGAACCTCTTTCTTTTTAGGTTCAAATACTCCCCATCAATGGCTGGCTTTGAACTTGGGATCCTCCTGTCTCAGCCTCCTGAGCCACTGGGATTATAGGCCTGTGCCAGTGCACCTGGCTAGCTGAGTGATCTTAAATCAGTCATTTTCTCTTTCTGGATTTCAGTTTCTGCATCTGTAAAATAGTACCCATTCATCAAAATTAGCTCAAGCTTAACCCCCCTTGCCCCATCACATGCATGTCCTTAGAAACCATTCTTGGCTTTCTCAGTTGTACCTTTCTTTCCTCCTCATTGTGGGTTGTACATCTGTGCTTTCTTAAAGGGCCACTTTAAGATTAAATGGAGGGCTGGGGCTGTAGCTTAGTGGTAGAGCGCTTGCCTAGCATGTGTGAGGTCCTGGGTTTGATCCTCAGCACCACATAAAAAAATAAATAAATAAAACAAAGGTCCAACAACAACTAAAAAAAATTTTTAAAAAGATTAAATTGAATGATGGTCATGAAAAATAGTGTCTGTCGGGCTGGGGTTGTGGCTCAGTGGTAGAGTGCTTGCCTAGCATGGGTGAGGCACTGGGTTCAATTCTCAGCACCACATATAAATAAATAAAATAAAGGTCCACTGACAATTAAAAAGATAAAAAGGTCTTTCCATATTGATTTTTCCAGATTATATCATCATATGTTAGTAACCAAGGGGGTCAAAATCAAAAAATTTATAATTCTGATTCTAAAGACTCATATTATGAGTCTCTATTGACCATAAAACTAAGGAGCCAGATTGGGGTTGTGGCACAGTGGTAGAGCACTTGCCCAGCACATGTGAGGTACTGGGTTTGATCCTCAGCATCACATGAAAATAAATAAATAAAATAAAATAAATGTGTCTACCTACCATTAAAAAATTTTTTTAAAAAAATCACTAAGGATTCCATGTGATTTTGGGACTAAAAACTAATAATAGTCTGAAGGTTTTGACACAAAATTTTTGTTAAAGAATGGGGGAAAGTATGAAGGTAGAGAAAACAGGTTTTACTGATAGTCCTGGGTAAGCTCCTAACTTTCTGAAAGCTGGACCTAGTGTTTGTCCCAACACCTTTGTAACCTCTAGAATTGCTTAGCAAAATGATTTCTACTGAGTAAGTACTCCATTCATGTATAATTGAATCATGGGAAGCTGCACCATATTCTTGATTTTCTTGCCCCACATAAGAAACACTAAGATCTGGTGAATATGTTTCCCCTACCTTATTGTGATGAATTGTGTAAGTATGAAGCAAAAGCGAAAGAATAAAGGTATGTGTGACCCTATAATGGACAGAATTGTGCCTCCCTCTTCATATGTTAACGTACTAACCCTCAAAGTAACTGTATCTGAAGATATATAAGACTATAATTAAGGTAAAGGAGGTCATAAAAATGAAGCCCTAATTCAATATAACTGGTGTCCCTATAAGAGACAGAAACACCAAGAAGGCAAGTGTCAGAGAAAAGACCATGTGAAGACTCAGCAAGAAGGTAGCCATCTGCAGCTTAGGAAAACCAAACCTGCTGACACCTCGATCTTTGACTTCCAGCTTCCAGAACTGTGATAAAATAAATTCTGTCGCTTAACACACAAAGTCTGTGATATTTTGTGGTGGTGGACCTAGCAGATTAATACAGACTTTATTCTACTTTCTATGTATTTATTTACTTATTATTTAATTTTTGGTGCCAGGGACCAAACCTACATCTTTGCAGATGCTGAGTACACTCTCTACTGTGAAATATATCCCTGGTTACCTATTCTACTTTTCTAATACAAGTTAAATTTCCTCAAAGTGTGTTCAGTGCAACTTTAGCAAAGTTTTAATACATATACAGAAAAGAGGTTTAATGGTCAAATAAACTTGAGAAACATAGGGTTAAAACAAAATAAATCTGATTCTCAGGGTTTTAAATTTGCTAACAGGGGCTGGGGTTGTGGCTCAGCGGTAGAGTGCTCACCTCGCATGTACGAGGCCCTGGGTTTGATCCTCAGCACCACATAAAAATAAATGAATAAATAAAATAAGTGTATTGTGTCCAACTACAACTAAAAATATAAATATTTAAAAAAATAAATTTGTTAACATACATTTTGATTCTCCAATATAATGCAGTATACAACATTTCCCAAAGTTGTTTGGACATAAAACTTCCTACCCTTTTTTGGAGCAGTGCATATTCCATAGGACTAGTATTCTGTGGGAAACAATTTAGAAGTATAGTTTTATTTTTCTTATGCTGATCTGCCTGCGTTTAAAACTATCCCATTATACACTGTCAGATGTTGAAGAAAAAACCCTGGGAAAGAGAGTCTGAGTCAAGTAGTATAAAGCTCCAAATGAATCATTCCTGGAATGAGAAACAACCCTTTCTGGAGGTCCTCAGAGAAACAATTATTTACTGTCATTCCACCAACATCCTTCTTCAAGGACCAACCCAGATTTAGAAGTTTCAATGGCCAAACCCAAAATTGAAACTTACTACCTACAAGGAAGTCAAACTACAGTCTGGGAATCAAGACATTTGTAACTATTTCTATTTTTTTTATTCTTTTTTGTTTCTCCAAAAACATAGGAAATAAAAATATTTTAAACAAAAGGACCCTTTGAGCTTGCTGTCTAAGCAAGAAGAAGATGAAGAGAGAGTGTACCCAATACCATAGTCAGATTGGGATGTGCATGGAGAGGAGGGGTGGCAGAGTAACCCAAAAGTAGTGTACAGTAACAAACACCAAAAAGAGAGGGAAATAGGCAGAGTCTGTGGAGCTTCTAACAAGGAAGAAAGAATAAAGGAAGCTCTTTTTGGCTTGTGCGGCAGGATTTAGTCTTTAAAAGAAAGGGGAAAAAAAGATATAAATGAAGCCTCCTCAACTCTATATAGAGATTTGGAGGTCCTAGGCCAAAGTCAGATGTTGTTTCAGTGAAGGTTCATCACATACTTATTGAGTACTTATTATGTGTCAGCATTGTTCTAGCAAAGAAATAACAAAAATCTCTGCTTTCACAACTTTACCTTCTGGTGGGAGTTTTTTTGTTTTTAGTTTTCTGCTTTTTGTTTGTTTGGTTTGCTGTGCTGGTGATGGAACCTGGGACCTCATACATGGTAGACAAGTGCTGTACCACTGAGCTACATTCCCAGTCCTCTAGTCATTGTTTATCATATTTATGCTAATTTTTATTGTAAAAATATCATACAGAAGATTGTGTACAACATATGGGGCCATACTAAAAATTATCACAAAGAATAATCATAAAGCAAACATAAATCTACAAACAGCCTTGCTTATGAAATAGAATATTACCAGAACATAATGAGTTCCCATGTAATTTTTATATCATGTTTTCCTCTCCCACAGAGATAACACCTATTCTGAATTTTGTATTAATAATTTCCTTGCATTTTTTATTAATTTATTTATTTTAATAAGGTATATATGACAGCAGAATGCATTTTGATTCATTGTACACAACTGTGGCACAACTTTTCATTTCAATGATTCCCTTGCATTTCTTTATAAGTTTTACCACAGTTTCTGTGAAATACTAAGCAATTTTTTATCAGTCAGGGTCCTGGCAGGAAACAGATGGTACAGTCAAATTAGGATAATTTGAGGAGAGTTTATTAAAAAAACTGTTTACAAGGGTGCCAGCAGGGTATGGTAAGAACACCGAATAAGATATTAGCCTGAGGCTGATAAGAGGTCTTATTACTTTAGGCTTGAAAGGGAGGGGAGAGAGTTATAACAGGAAATCAGAGACAGTTGGGAGGAGTACTTGATAGGGGCTGATACCTACAGAAGAGGGAACCCAGCCAGTGTACAGCAACCCCCACTGAGAATAACAGAGAATAAAATCAAACCTACTGGGCTGGGGACGTGGCTCAAGCGGTAGCGCGCTCACCTGGCATGCGATCCTCAGCACCACATACAAACAAAGATGTTTTGTCTGCCAAAATCTAAAAAATAAATATTAAAAAATTCTCTCTCTCTCTCTCTGTCTCTCTCTCAAAAAAAAAAAAAAATCAATCCTACTGTCCTTTAGTTCTCTAAACTTCTGTGCTGCCTCCTTTCAATGAAACCTAACCAAAGTGAGAAGTCAAAGAAGCCCATTGGTGTGACCTATGTAGTTCAGCCTCCTAGAAATCAGAGAAGTATGTAGAGGCTCAAACAGAAGATATCTAGACAAAATATCTTGCTTAGTTTTGCCTGTTTAAGTTTATAGAAATGGAATCATACAGTGTATATCTTTTTGCAATTTGACTTTTGGCTCATTCATTAGAGTAGTTCATGAATAAACAAGCAGTAGCTTGTTCATTCATAATCAGTTCTGTATAATGTCCCTTTGTATGACTTAATCACAATATATTTATCCAATCTATAATTAATGGACATTTGGGCTGGTTCCAAGTTTTTATATTTCAGAAACAATACTGCTGTGAATATTTTTGTGAGTATCTCTTATTACAAGAATGCATATGATATATATGTAATTGCTGAATCATAGGTGCAAGTTAAACTATAATGGATAATAAGAAACTATTTTCCAAAGTCATACTGTCTACACTGCAACTAGCATTAAGTGAGGGTTCATCTTGTTCTACAATCTAACATTTGGCATTGTCAGACTTTCTAATTTTTTTTTTCTTAAGTGGTGCTTGGGATCAAACCTAGGGCCTCACAGATGCTAGGCAAATTCTCCACCAATGAACTACACTTCCAGCCCCAGAGGTTGCAATTTTTTTTTTCAGTGAGAAATAGTATCTTATGGTTTTAATTTGCATTTCCTGTTACTAACATGATTGAATGTCTTCTCATATGCTTTTTGTTTATCTATATTACCTCTTCTAAGAAATTATTTTCCTTACATTTATTTTTCTGCTTCTCTTTAGTCAGTTGTATGTCTTATAAATACCTTCTCCCCCTTAGTGCCTTGTTTTTATATTCATTATGAGGTATCTTTTGGTGTACACAGTTGTTACTTTTACTGTGTTTGAATTGGAACTATTTTCCTTTATGGTTTGCACTTTTGGTACCTGTATAAGAAATCTTTCTCTGCCCTGAAGTCAAACATATTTCTTATTTTGTATTTCAAAAATTCCATTGTTTTACATTATACTATAAACTTGAACACCTTCCTATATAAGTCTTGCCATGGTCTGAATGTATGTTCTTCTCTCCCAAAATTCTTATGTTGGAACTTAATATCCAGTGTGATAGTATTAAGAGATGAAGCCTTTTGAAAAGTGAGATGAGGCCTTTGCCCTCATGAATGGGATTAGTATCCCTTTATTTAAAAAAAAAAGTGAAGGGAGTGCTCTTGTCTCTTTTTCCTTCCCACCAAGCAAGAACACAGCATTTGTTCCTCCCATGTGAGGATGCAGCAAGATGCTATTATTGAAGCAAAGAAAGCCAGCCCTCACCAAACACTGAATCTGCCTGCACCTTTATCTTGGACTTTCCGAAACTGTGAGAAATAAGTTTCTATTATCTGTAAATTACATAGTGTAAGGTATTTTGTTATAGAAGCTCTAATATACTAAGACAAGTCTTAAATATACTTAGAATTGATGTCTGTGCATGGTGGAAGGTAGGCATCAAAGCTAATTTTTTACCACAGAGAGAATCAGTTATTGAATAGTCTTTAGCTTTTTATAACTAATTTGAAAATGCTTCCTAGGACAAAAAAAAAAAGTGTTTTCATTTTGTATTAGACTTTTCTTGGATTCTCTGTGTACTTTTCTATACCTTTGGAAACACTATAGTCTTCATTTGAGCATCTCTATAACAAATTTTGATATCTGGTAGGGCAGAGCTATCTCATTCTTTGGAATGTTCTTGGGTCTTCCAGGAAAGAGCTTAAGTTCCATGGGGAAAAAATCTAATTTAATTGGAATTGCATTGGATCTATGCATAAATGTGAGGGTAATGGATACTTCTAAAGTATTTTTATGATAAAAGTATAGATGTGCATTATAAAAAGAAAATATTGATAAGCAAAAAGAAAAACATAAAACAGTCCAACAACCCAGAGACTACCACTATTAATATTGCAGCATAATATATTCTTCTATATTTGTGTGTGTGTGTGTTGCTGGGGATAGAACCCAGAGACTTGTTCATGCTAAGTGTGCACTCTATCTTTGAGCTATACCTCTGGCCCCTAGTGTTTTAATCTTATGGTAATTGACAATCTATAACATTAAGTCTCTGTACTAAAGAGGTACACTCTCTGTTTATTTCAGTCTTTAATATCTTTCAATAATTTTGTATAAAATTCTCCCTAAAAGATATGCACAAACTTGTTAGATTTATTCCAAGGGACTTTATATACTTTTTCTACTTTGAATTATACCTTTTAAAAATTGATTTGGGACTGGGGATGTAGCTCAGTAGTAGAGCACTTACCTAGCATGCACAAGGCCCTGGGCTTAATTTTTAGCACTATAAAATGAAATGAAATTAAATATAAAGTAAAATAAAATAAAAATAGATTCTAAAAAAAACAGTGCTCTTTTGTTTATTACTATATGCCCAATATAGGCCTTGTGGCTAACATGCAGTATGTGCTCAGGAAGTACTTATTAATTCAATGAATGAATAAAAAGACCTAGTAAACTGTTGAGTGATCTAATGAAATATACATAGGGGACTTACTTGTTATTTTCTGCTAGCTTACCACATTAAGGACTTCAGTTTCAGAAGACTTCTATTTAATACTAGTTCTCCAGGAATAATGACTTATTAAATCATTATCTTTTAGATCATCTTAATAGAAGAATAGTTTAATAGCATCTATCCTGTTGTCGGATCTGAGAGTATGGTAATTTTAATGTTGGGGAAGGCAAAACATGCTCTATGACAGCATGAAGACACTAGTTACCTGTAAAGTGTGATAGGGTTTTAATATTTATGTCTTCTCCAAAATTCATGTAGAAACTGTATTAAGAGGTGTGGCCTTGGACTGGGGTTGTAACTCAGTGGTAGAGCGCTTGTTGTGCACATGTGAGGCACTGACTTCAATCCCCAGCACCACGTAAAAATAAATAAAGTAAGGTATTTATCCATCTACAACTTAAAAAAAAAAGAGGTGTGGCCTTTAGGAGATAATGAGGTCACATGGGCTCTGCACTCATGAATGGGATCAGGTGCCCTCATAAACAGGTCTGATGAAAGCCAGTGGCACATACCTATAATCCCAGCAACTTGGGAAGCTGAGGCTGGAGGATGGCAAGTTGAATGCCAGCCTGGGCTACATAGACTCTGTCTCAAAATAAAAAATAAAAAGGGCTGGGGATATAGCTCAGTGGTAGAGCATCCCTGAGTTCAATCTCCAATACCAAAACAAAACAAAAAACAGGGCAGGGGGTAGATTTTGATGGAGCAAGTTTGCCTTTTTGGCCCCTTCCATCTCTTCTACCATGTGAGGAAATAAGAGTTCCTTCTCTCTAGAGAATACAGCAACAAAGTGCCATCTTGGAAGCAAAGAACAGCCTTGAACAGATCCCAATCCTGCGAGAACCTTGATCTTAGTTTTCCCAGCCTCCATAACTATGAAATATTTCTGTATATTTTTTTTCTTCATAAATTACCCAGTCTGTCCAGGTGCAGAAACATATGCCTGTAATCTCAGAGGTTCAGGTGGCTGAGACAGGAGAATTACAAGTTCAAGATGAGCCTGAGCAATTTAGTGAGGCCCTAAGCAATTTAGTGTCTCAAAATAAAAAATTAAAAGGTCTAGGGATGGGGCTGGGGTTGTGGCTCAGTGTAGAGTGCTCACCTGCCACAGTCTGGCTGGGCACAAATCACAAGCCACTCAAGAGGAATAAACTTTATTTCTGAACTCCACCAGCACACTCCACACATGCTCCCCAGGAACTCTCCCAAACGCCACCCACACGGCTCCTCCAGGAACTACCAACCGGAAATCCCTCCTCCGGCACTTCCCCAACCAATGCAAACTCTCCAGTAATCCCCGTGAGAACTCCAAAGTAGCGGGGGCCGAGGCAGACAGTAAAGGTCTAATATACAATTGAATCAATTCAGCATCATCTTAATGGCTCACCTCTCAACCAATACTATTGGCAAAATGCCAGGGGCCATTCCAACTCGGCTGTGGCCCTCAACATCTCCCCCCTTCTGTTTAATTAAACAACAAGCAATGTGGCTTAGGGACCATGCCTGTTAGGTTGTCCAATACTACATATGGTTCTTACCCGTCATTGGATAAGCTGACCTCAAGGCGTCAGCCTCCTGTCTTAGATTGGTACCACTGCAATTGGATCTTACCCGTCACTGACTACCGGTCCAGCATACAGCCATACTTGTGGATAGGCCTTTGCACCAGTGGGGGGGTGAGGTTCTTTGCCTCACCTCTGTTGGCCCCCAAATTT
>NW_026000082.1:13850641-13857178 GCF_001458135.2 Marmota marmota marmota | reverse complement strand
AGCATGGTGAATTCGCTGCCCTCCTGCCTGCTCAAGTACAGGGCATGCTAATCTTTGAGGTCCTGTCTCAGGATCCCATCTATCAACTACAGGGGTTGAGGGCCACTCAGCTGTCTCCATAGGTGGAGCTGTTGGTTGAATTACACCCTCTGGTGATAGAACGGTGTTAGTAGCAGCCTCCTGTTGTAGCTTTTTCCCTAATAGCCCCTTTTCCTTTAAATTTTCTTCCTCTGTCTGACTAGCTCGAGAGACCTTCTCTTTTACTTGATCTAAAATGTCTTTCTCCATGGTCTGGACCTCTAACAATTTACTTAACACTCTTTCAGTTTGTTTTTTACTAATTTCTAATCTACTATAAAGATAACGCAACCCAACAAGATAATACAAAACAAAACCGAAACAGAATGGAACAAAAAATCGTTGTATCAGTTTTCCTATTTTCTTGAAATGTATTTTCGTGGTCTATCTCTATCTCTTCCTCAGGGCCAAACAACTTCAAACCTTGAGCCAACCATTTTTCCCAGTTTGCCTGAGAATGTTCTAGGGATAGGCAGCTTGAAACAAAAACAAAACAAATCAAAACAAGAACACATTGTTTTTTGAAATGATCACCCATTCTCTCGCCTTCCCTCAGGGGCGAGCAATTTACCTTACCTCCGAGCTTCAGGTGTTCCCCGCACGGGCCACCAATTGTCGCAGTCTGGCTGGGTACAAATCACTAGCCACTCAAGAGGAACAAACTTTATTTCTGAACTCCACCAGCACACTCCACACACGCTCCCCAGGAACTCTCCCGAACGCCACCCATGCGGCTCCTCCAGGAACCATCAACCGGAAATCCCTCCTTCGGCACTTCCCCAACCAATGCAAACTCTCCAGGAATCCCCACGAGAACTCCAAAGTAGCGCGAGAACTCCAAAGTAGCGGGCCGAGGCGGACAGTAAAGGTCTAATATATAATTGAATCAATTCAGCATCATCTTAATGGCTCGCCTCTCAACCAATACTATTGGCAAAATGCCAGGGGCCATTCCGACTCGGCTGTGGCCCTCCACACTCACCTAGCATGCATGAGGCACTGGGTTCAATCCTCAGCACCACATGAATATAAAATGAAGATATTGTGTCCACCTGAAACTAAAAAATAAATATTTAAATTTAAAAAAGGGCTGGAGGGGCTGGGGTTGTGGCTCAGCAGTAGAGCGCTCACCTAGCATGTGTGAGGCCCTGGGTTTGCTCCTCAGCACCATATAAAAATAAATAAATACAATGAAGGTATTGTGTCAAACTACAACTAAAAAAAAAGAAAGAAATTATATATATAATTTCTTTTCTTTATATATATGGATGAGGATATAGCTCAGTGGTTAATTACCCTGGGCTAAATTCCCAGTAGTAATAAACAAACAAATGAACAAATAAAAATAAAATACCCAGTCTCAGGTATTTTTGAATAGCAGCACAATTGGACAAAAATAGTATCCTTTGCAAAGGGAAATAGATGAAGGAAGGGAAAAAGAAGCAACCCTGATCCTAGTTGTCAGGAAATATTATGCAGATATGATCTGTTGAGAATGAGCAAGTTTTTCTTTTTTTATTTGTTCTAATTAGTTATTATGACAACAGAATGCATTTTGACATATCATACATAAATGGAGTATAACTTCTCATTCTTCTGGTTGTACATGATGTAGAATCCCACTGTTCATATAACCAAACGTACATAGCATAATAATGTCCACTTCTTCCTACTATCCTTCTTACCCCTATACCCCCTCCCCTCCCTTCACTCCCCTCTGCCTAATCCAAAGTACCTCTATTTTTCCATGCCCCACCCCCTTATTTTGAATTAGCATCCACCTATCAGAGAAAACATTTGGTCTTTGGTTTTTTTGGAATTGACTTATTTTGCTGAGCATGATATTCTCCAGCTCCATCCATTTACCTGCAAATGCCATAATTTCATTCTTATTTAGGGCTGAGTAATATTCATTGTGTATATATACCACATTTTCTTTATCCATTCATCTGTTGTAGGGCATCTAGGTTGCTTCCATAGTTTGGCTATTGTAAGTTGAGCTGCTATAAACATTGATGTGGTAGTGTCACCGTCATATGCAGATTTTAAGTCCTTTGGGTATAAATTGAGGAGTGGGATAGCTGGATCAAATGGTGTTTCCATTCCAAGTTTTCTGAGGAATCACCATACTGCTTTCAATAATGGTTGCACCAATTTGCAGTCCCACGAGTAATGTATGAGTGTACCTTTTCCCCCTAAAATAGCCTAAAACAAAAACAAAAAAACAAAAACAATAACAACAAAAAAACCTAACACTTATTGTTGCTTATATTTTTGATAATTGCCATTCTGACTGGAGTGAGATGAAATCTTAAGAGTAGTTTTGATTTGCATTTCTCTAATTGCTAGAGATGTTGAATGTTTTTTTCATATATTTGTTGATCATTCATATTTCTTCTTCTGTGAAGTGTCTGTTCAGTTCCTTAGCCTATTTATATACTGGGTTATTTGTTGTTGTTGTTTTGTGTGTGTGTTGGGTTTTTTGAGTTCTTTATATATTGTAGAGATTAGTGCTCTAGCTGAGGTGCATATGGTAAAGATTTTTCTCCCATTCTTTAGGCTCTCTCTTCATGTTATTGTTTCCTTTGCTGGGAAGAAGCATTTTAGTTTGAATCCTCAATTTATTGATTCTTCATTTTACTTCTTGTGCTTTAGTAGTCTTGTTAAGGAAATCAGTTCCTAAGCCAACATGGTAAAGATTTGGACTTACTTTTTACTCTATTAGGTGCATGGTCTCTGTTCTAGTGCCTAAGTCTCTGATCCACTTTGAGTTGTTTTGTGCACAGTGAGATATAGAGGTTTAATTTCATTTTGTTATATATGGATTTCTAGTTTTCCCAGCACCATTTGTTGAAAAGGCTATCTTTTCTCCAGTGTGTGTTTTTGGCACCTTTGTCTAATATGAGATAATTGTATTTATGGATTTGTCTGCATGTCTTCTATTCTGTACTATCAGTCTATGTGTCTGTTTTGGTACCAATACCATGCTGTTTTTGTTACTATAGCTCTGTAGTATAGTTTAAGTTCTGGTATTGTGATGCCTCCTGCTTCACTTTTCTTGCTAAGGATTGCTTTGGCTAGTCTGGGTCTCTAATTTTTTCAAATGAATTTCATGATTGCTTTCTCTATTTCTATGAAGAATAGCATTTGAATTTTAATAGGAATTGCATTAAATCAGTATAATACCTTTGGTAATATGGCCATTTGGACAATATTAATTCTACCTATCCAAGAGCATGGGAAATTTTTTCATCTTCTAAGATCTTCTTCAGGGCTGGGGATGTGGCTCAAGCAGTAGCACGCTCGCCTGGCATGCGTCCGGCCCGGGTTCGATCCTCAGCACCACATACAAAGATGTTGTATCTGCCAAAAACTAAAAAAAAATAAATAAATATTAAAATTCTCTCTCTCTCTCTCTCTCTCTCTAAAAAAAAAAAGATCTTCTTCAATTTCTTTCTTTAGTGTTCTGTAGTTTTCATTGTAGAGGTCTTTGCCTTTTGATTCCCAAGGTTTTTTTTGTTGTTATTGTTTTTGTTTTTGTTTTAGGCTATTTTGAATGGGGTAGTTTTCCTAATTTCTTTTTCATTGAGTTCATCACTGATGCATAGGGATGCATTTGATTTATGGGTGTTGATTTTATTATATTCTGCTACTTTGCTGAATTCATTTATTAGTTCTAAAAGTTTTCTGGTAGAATTTTTTGGATCCTCTGAATATAGAATCATGTCATCAGCAAATAGTGATAGTTTTGAGTTCTTCTTTCCCTTTTTGTATCCCTTTAATTTCTTTCATCTAATTGCACTAGCTAGAGTTTCCAGGACTATGTTGAATTAAAGTGGTGATAGAGGCATCCCTGTCTTGTTCCAGTTTTTAGAGGGAATGCTTTCAATTTTTCTCCATTTAGAATGATGTTGGCCTTTGGGTATAGTATAGATAACTTTTACAATGTTGAGGTATATACCTACTATCTCTAGTTTTTCTAGTATCTTGAACATGAAGCAGTACTCTATTTTGTCAAATTCTTTTTCTGTATCTATTGAGATGATCATATTATTCTTGTCTTTAAGCCTATTGATGTGATGAATTACATTTATTGATTTCTGTAAGTTGAACCAACATTGCATACATGGAACTGAACCCCACTTGATAGTTGTGCACTATTTTTTAAATATATTTTTGTATGCAATTTGCCAGAATTTCATTGAGAATTTTTACATCTGTGTTCTTCAGGGATATTGGTCTGAAGTTTTCTTTCCTTGATGTGACTTTGTCTAGTTTTGGTATCAGGGTGATGCTAGCCTCATAGAATGAGTTTGGAAGGGTCCCCTCCTTTTCCATATCATGGAATAATTTTAGGAGTATTGATGTTAATTCTTCTTTGAAGGTCTTGTAGAACTCAGCTGAGAGTCCATCCTTTTCTTAGTTGGTAGGTTTTTGATGGCATCTTCTGTTTTATTGTTTGAAATTGTTTAAATTGTATATGTCCTCTTGATTCAGTCTGGGTATATGTTTCTAGAAATTTGTTGATGTCTTTGAGATTTTCTCTTATTGGAATATAAATTTTCAAAATAGTTTCTAATTATCTTCTATATTTCAGTAGTATCTATTGTGATATTTCCTTTTTCATTATGAATTTTAGTAATTTGAGTTTTTGTTCTTTCTTTTGAATTGTTTCTTTTGTTTCAATTTCATTGATTTCAGCTTTGATTTTAATTATTTCCTGTTTTGTACTTCTTTTAGGGTTGATTTGTTCTTTTTCTAGAGCTTTGAGATGTAATGTGAGGTCATTTATTCATTGACTTTCTATTATTTTAATGAATGAGCTCAATGCAATGAATTTTCCTCTTAGCACTGTCTTCATAATGCCCCAGAGATTTTGATATGTTGTATTGGTATTCTCATTTACTTCTAAGTATTTTTTTTATTTCATCGGCTATCCATTGGTTATTTGCTTTTTTTGTAGTTGCTTTGTGGGGTTTTAATTTTCAATATAAAACTTTATATGTAATGAAAAAATAGATACATACACCTCAATATTGAAAAATAAGTACTATTATTTTTAACTACTGTTCTTTTAGATTCAGTTTTTAAGTGATACAGAGATAATGCAAATATTTGATTTAGATAACAGCTGATTCAAAGTCATCTTAGCCTGGCACAGTGGTGCACGATTATGATCTGAGGCAGGAGGATTATAGGTTTGAAGCCAGCCTCAGCAACTTACAGTTAGGCTGTAAGCAACCTAGTAAGACCCTGTCTCAAAATTAAAAATAAAAAGGATTGGGGATGTGGCTCAGTGAGTTAAGCATTCTTGGATTCAATCCCTAGTACCAAAAACAAAAAACAAAACAAAAACCAACAGTCATCTTGTATATCCACTAAGAAAGACAGAGGAATAACATGAAGGAAGTAGTAAAGGCCTCCCATTACATGGACATGATTACATCTCAGGCAGCTCTTGCAGAAGCTGGGAACTTGGAAAAGCAGCTCCCCATAAGTGAGCGATAAGACTCTTGGTACTGCTGCCAACTTACCCTTGAAGAAAAACAGGGAAAAGCATTTTTCAAATTAATCAGATTTCAGAGGTTTTAGGCAAGGATTTAAATAAGACCACAAAGGGCTTTAAGCTCATAACTACTTGACCAAACCATTTCTTTCGCAGCCTCCTCCAGAACCACCTTGATTGTGATCTCTCTATCCTCTCAACATCCTTCCAAAATGTTATCATCACCACCACTCTTCAGCTAAAATGTCTAAGATGTCAACAGATCATCCCTTTTGTTCAGAATGAACATTCAATTCTCTTTATTCAACAAACCCTCAATATGCCAGAACCTGTGGAGAATCTGGGAATTGACAGAAAAATAATATACCCTTCCCTGGCCTTCAGGAGTTCACCTCTTGGGATGGCAGAAACAAACATAACTGGCTGGGTCATGTGACACTTTGTTTCTTCAAAGATATCTTCACAGCCTCCCATAACACAATGTAGCTGCTAAAGCCAGAGGGGGCTGAAACAGGAACAGTTGAAAGAGATCCTCTTCTGTTTCTCTTATGCATGCTGGAATGAGTGGCCCTGTATGTGTCCTGGGCATGTGATGAGGGTAAGGTCTCCAACAAAAATCTGTGTTCTTGCTACTAGTATCAACCCCAGTGCAGGTTTCAGAGGTGCTTCAGTATAAGAAGGAAGACAATACCCCATCCCAGTGCTATCAATCAAGAATTACTTTGCTCTTATTGCTTTGTAAATTGGTCATCAGCAATATTTCCCTAAACATAGGTCTGCCCACAAGAGGCCAGAATAGATGCAAATTCCACCATCACTGCCTCAAAGATCTCAAACCATAATTTTCCTTCAATATCTGTTTTGATCCCTGAGCTACTCCATTGGTTCCATCTCTTTCCTTTTTCCTTTCTTTCTTTCTTCTCTCTCTCTCTCTCTTTTTTTTTTTTTTTTTT
>NW_026000082.1:13817727-13848999 GCF_001458135.2 Marmota marmota marmota | reverse complement strand
AAGGTTTTTTTTTTTTTTTTTTTTTTTTTTTTGTACTTGGACCCTAAGCTGGATTTCAACCCCATGTATCCACCTGTGCCCCGCTTGGCAGGACACAACCTGTTCAATCACAACCTTGCCTGATCTGCACTCAGCTGGCTGCCTCTGGTCTGCCCCTCCCTCCATTCCGGCCCACCTTCTTCCTTCCATTCCTACATCTTGGGTATACAATACATTCTTGTTTTCTCTATCCAGTTTTACACACACACACACACACACATATACACATATACACATACACATGTATATATACATATATTTTTTCTTTTTTTAAGTTGTCATAATTTTAATTTGTCATAATAATGGACTCAATGGCTTTGTTTGTTTTTATGTGGTGCTAGGATGGAACCCAGTGCCTCACACTTGGAAGGCAAGTGCTCCACCACTGAGCTACAACTCCAGCCCTTTATCCAGTTTTTAAAATATATCTTGTGGAATGATCTCATTCTGTATCTCCTCATATTTTTCCTTCTCCCCTGGAAACATCACCCTAGTCCGTCCTCCACCATGACACCTTCCTCAGCTGTTGGAATTCACAATGATCTCCCCCTTTCCCCTTGGGTCAACCCTCCATCTCCTATTTGCAGTTCAAGTAGTTTGGATGGAACTGACCCTACTCTGTTGCTCCAGAGACAGGCACAGGAATTAAGCTTGGCCATCCAGACCACCTCATCTCTTAGCAGCATGATTTATCTAAGAGAATTATATACATGACCCAAGACTTTTGCCAAAACTATCAAAGTAGAAGTATTCTCTCCCTATCCAGATGGTTTTATTGGTTGGGTAAACTGGAACAATCCAGAAGAGAGTAAAATTGACAGAGAATCATGATAATATAATTTAATTATTTGGTTAAGCTATATCTGAAGCCAGATATACCCCTTGGACTTTATAGTAGCAAACACTAACAAATTCCCCTCCCATCATGACCCCCTTCTTCTTTTCTTCTCATAATTTTTAAATGGATTTATGTTCCTTGTAATTGAAAGAATTATGACTAAATGCAGTATCTTGACATTCTTCTCTGCTCTGTTCTTCTAGGCCCATCAAAGTCTTCATAGTGGGTAGGAGTCAACCAGGTAAAAGAAAACAAATAGGGTTTCCCAACACAACATGGTAAGGGTGGATGTAGGACTGACTGACTCTGCTGCCTGCTTAAACTTGTTAAACTTGCAAGGAGTAAGGGGCCAAGGGTAGAAAGTGGGTTCTGCCCCTTCTTGGAGCTGCCAATTCTGTCTGCATTTTGTTTCATTTTCTTAGGGATTCACCATTTTCCAGCTCAGCGGTCTTGTTCTGTTAGGAACAATGCTAGGAAGCATGCAATGCTCCTTATTATTCTTTGCATCACCAGCACAAAGGCATAACCAGCACCTGGACTGGCTCTCCCTGAGCTTATGTAGCACTAGACTGTCCTCCACCATGACACCTTCCCCAGCTGTTGGAATTCACAATGACCTCCCCCTTTTCTGAGTCTATCATGAACCTCTGCATTGCACTATGACTTTTTTTTGTATTTGTACTGGACCTATTTTCACAATTCCTTTTTAAGGTCTCAAAGGCTAGAGTCTCCTCCCAAAGTTCTTAGCACAAATTCAGGAAAGAGTCACTCTATAAATGTTACTTGTTATTATTGTTTGATCTGAAATGCACCCCAAAGTCTCACATGTTGAAGGCTGGGTCCCCAATGCAGCAATGTTCAGAGGTGGGCTTCTGGGAAAAGTTTGGCTCATGCAGGGGCTGCTCCATCAGTGCATTAATCTATTGATAGCTGAATAAATTACTGGAAGTTGGTAGAAACTAGGAGGTAGGACATGGTTGGAGAAATAGGTCACTGGGTAGCATGCCCTGAAAGGGTGTTACTGGGCCCTTCCTTTTTCTCTTCTTCCTATGGCAACATACTGAGTAGCTTTCCTTCACCATGCCCTTCCGCCATGATATTGTCTCACTTCAGGCCCAAAGCAATGGAGCCCCCTGATCGTGGACTGAAACCTCTGAATTGTGAGCTAAAATAAATCTTTCCTTCTCAGGCTGGAGTTGTGGCTCAGTGGTAAAGCACTTGCCTCACAAGCATGAGGCCCTGGGTTTGATCCTCAGCATCATATTAAATAAATAAAAATAAAGATATTGTGTCCATTTACAACTAAAAAATATTTTTTAAAAAAATTTAAAAATAAATAAATAAATCTTTCCTTCTCTAAGTTATTTATGTCAGGTATTTTGGTCACAGTGACAAAAAGCTAAGAGGATAGTTCAAATGAACTTTATTGTAAGGATACAGTTTGTACTAAGGAAACACATCAACACAGAACAAAGAGATACTAAACATAGATATTTACAAATGGGATCCTCCCTTTCGCTACTGTTATACCACTGTATATCCATTATCCTTTATATTTGTACAAACTCAATACTACTATATAACATTTCATATTATAAATGTTTCTAAAAATAGCTGTCAGCATACAGAACATAGGTAGGAAAAAAAAAGGCATGAAAACATCTGCTTAGCTAGAATCTGATGGTATGAGATGAAAGGGTTATTATTTCTTTCTCCTCAGTCATATAGAAGAATGACTCTAACTTTTACTAATTGCTCCTCCTGAGGAATTCTGCCCAGCCTGTTATGGTACATTTTCTAAGTTGGCATGAAACCAGATTGTTCCCTGGTTAAATAAATTAGAAAGAGCAGTTGGGGGAATTGAAGGTAGTATGCCAACTGGATAAGATAACATGTCTCTGTGACCACAGAGACCATCTGCCTCTAGCTCTTGATATAAGGAAAGCCCTGCTTCTCAACTTTGCTCCAAGAATTAATTTTGTTGTGGGTGTGGGGGACTGAAAGAGGAGTAGTTTTCCTCTCCTTCCTTCTCTTCCATAAGCAGAGAGGAAACCAGATGTATACATAATTGATGCTTAGGGTTTTTTCTTCAGCTGCCGTCCTCCAGCCTCCTGCCTCCCCCTACCATATGCAGGGTTCAGAATTAGGGCTATCCACACGTAGGGGCAGACTACCCTGTTCTGAGACAAACCAAACCATTCTTTATGTAGTTTTGGTGCTTCACTGATGCAGGTCTTAGTTTTCCTTGTCTAAATACGGGGAATACTGGGCTGGGGCTGGGGCTGGGGCTGGGGCTGGGGCTCAGTGGTAGTGCACTTACCTGGCATGTGTAAGGCACTGGGTTTGATTCTTAACACCAATATAAATAAATAAATAAAATAAAGGTCTATCAACAACTAAGAAAAATATTTTTTAAAAAAATTTTGGGAATAATAAAACCTGCATTACAGGGTATCAAAGATTAACAGGGCCTAGATGAGAAAGTGCTTTGGGAATTGTAAAGTACTGAACACATAATTAATGTTTTTATGCTATTCTAATCATAATGTATATGGACCCTCCTCTCTGCTCCTTTCTCTTAGGCCCCAACTCCATTTCAGTTCACAGCTCTGTTCATCTAATCCACAGCATGAGTTTTCTTGGCTACTTTTAGCCTCCAAAAGTTTTTCTGAAGCCATCAATATCAAAGTATGTTGGCCTTGATAATTTTAGGTGAGGTTCAGTTCCTGGGAGATTTTTGGAGGAGGGAATCCTTGGAAATGGTGCTGAGAGGATTATGCTCAGTTGAATTCCAGGCTGAATGCCATCCACCCCCAACACCCAACAATGTCTCACCCCTCATTTATCGTAAGTCCACAAGTTTCAGTTTCTAAAATGCATTTTTGTTTGATTCTTGTAACTATTTTGGGAAGCAGGCAAGGTTGTTTAATTTCATCTTATGGATGAAAATATGTTTCTCCAAGACCCAGTTATTATGTTGCAGAGTCAAAACCCAGATCCAGATCCCTGGAATCTTGGAATTTTGAGTGCTGGAGGGAACTTCTAAAAAATATTCTAGAATACTTGAAACCCTCATTTTGGACTATTCTTCATTCCTGAAAATAGCTGCTAGAGGAAAAACAAAGTATAAGTAGTACTATTTTGTAAAGTGTGTGGTGGCAGCCCCTACTGTAAGCAGTCCAACAAGGTCATGAAAAAGAGCAATTGAAGGCCTTTTTCCTGAACTTCTCTTGTTCCTAATTGGAGTCTTCTACCCTGATCACTAAGTCCAGGTTCCATCTCCTGCTAATAACTCCCTTCCATTGTCCCTTTGCTCATGATGTTTACACTGGCTCTCTCCAGTCTCTGGTTTTCAGTGCCATTACAAAGATCTTGGATTAGATTTGCCTCCCTGTCACTGCCTGATTGGGATGATTTTGTGTAGTACAACAGTCAACACTACACATTTGCCACCTGCTATATAGTGTGCCAGTTATTGACCTAAGGGCTTTAGATGCATTCTTTCATTGAATCCTTTCAACAATCTTACAAGATAGATATTATTTTTCCACTTACATATGCTATAACTGAAGTTCCAAGAGTAATCTGCCCAAAGTCACAAAACTAGTTAGTGAAGAAGAACCAAGAATTAAACCTGGATGTCAGAAATGTGTGCTTAACTACTGTACTATACTACCTTTTCAGATCCTATTCTGTGGCATAATGTTTACAGGGATTTGAAGATCATTTACCTTGTGCAACTCTCTCTCACTTTCGTTTCCAGGCTTCCAGTTGTATGGTGGGTTTGTCCTCAGAAAGATTTTGCTCTGCTTCACAAGCACTTGTTGCTTGATAAATTTAGTCCTTCTTGAATTGGAATGCATTTCTCGTTCTTAAACACAGCTGCCTGGTCTTTTCTCAAACACATGAGACTGTGCTCCATTCTTAACAAGTCTACTCAGAGATTCTTATTTTTGCTCTTCCTTTTGTTACCCTTGAGGAACCCACAGCACATGGATCATCTAGATGCACTTAAGTGCTGCAATGCTTTCTGGCAGTCTCAGATACCAGGGTCATAAGCCTGGCTGATTGGTGATGGGGGTCACACAGCATTGGCTGTTTTCATTGTACCCAAGAAGAAAGGAGGCTTTCGTAAAAAAAAGGATTCCTGCCAAAATCCTGTTTTCCACTTACAGTTCTTACAGAAAACGGGCATAGAATCAAAGAGCATTTGCGCCAAGAGGGCCCACAAAAACCATCTGGTCTTAGCTCCTGAAGCCCAGAGATGGAGCAATTTAAGCAAGATGTACAACCTTTTAGCTTTATACATTGCTAAACCCGGAAGAGATGCATTAGAATCTAAAGGGAGCCTAGATTCCTAATCATCCTCCTCTGAGACTGGCTGATTTACTTTGCTCTCCATTAGCATTTCTGACATGATTTTGTACCAAGCAAAGGGAAGTATTTTATTCAAGTCTCCCAGAGATTTCTAATTTAGGTATTTGCTATTTAGCCACTTCAAAATGATAGAAGACAAGTATGTAAAAGCTTATGCCACACAACCCAGTCCAGTCAGTAGTGGACTCAAGATGATGGTGTCATTAAGATGGCTAAGGAATAGGAACAGTTGTGGAGGAAGGAGTGGCAATGGTGTTAGCTGTTTTGATTAGCTCTTGAGAGCTTGGAAAACCAGTCTCTGTGTGGACTAGTGACCCTTAGTCACAGGAACTTTGCCTGTGCTGTCATCAGTCTGTCCATGGAGAACTGCTTCTAATCTTGAGAAATCCCTCTTCCCACTGCATCCAGGTACAAGAAGAAAGAACCATGGATACAGTATGTTTCTTTTCCAGATTATACTTTTTTAAATTTTTTTTTAGTTGTAGATGGGCACAATACCTTTATTTTATTTATTTTTATGTGGTGCTGAGGATCAAACCCAGTATCTCACATATTCTAGGCAAGAACTCTACCACTGAGCTACAACTCTAGCCCCAGATTTTACAGTCTTCATCAAAAGTCCATGATAAAGGGATTTCCTGAAAGACCTCATTTAAAAAAAATTAGAATTTCTACACTTTGAACTTGGAAGATTATATGAAAAGTAAACTGAGAACCAGAGAAGAGACAATATATTTTTGGTTTCAAGTGATAAGAACCTAACTCTAATGTTCAGAGCTAAATGGAACTTTATTAGAAAGATAAACTGAGCTGTCTAACAGAATCAAAAGAAGAGGTGACTGGCTGAGTCTCAAAAAACTAGGATTAGCCAGGCATGGTGATGTATGTCTGTAATACCAGTGATTTGGGAGCCTGAGATGAGAGGATTACAAATTTGAGGC
Organism: Marmota marmota marmota; assembly: GCF_001458135.2. Lineage (NCBI taxonomy): Eukaryota > Metazoa > Chordata > Mammalia > Rodentia > Sciuridae > Marmota > Marmota marmota. Next base: position 13,842,804 of record NW_026000082.1, on the reverse strand, counting down.
CAACCTCAGCAAATTAGTGGAGCCCTCAACAACTTAGTAAGACCCTGTCTCAAAATAAAAAAGGCCTGGGGATGTAACTCAATAGTAAAGCACCCTGTGTTAAATCCCCATTATTAAAATAGTCAGGATCAGGAGCCAAAGAACCAGAGGCCTCACTCTTTCTCACCTTATATCTATGTCTCTGTGTAATGGCCTTGTCTCTTAGTATAGACTAACATTTGTACGTGAGTTGAGGACAGTCCATCAGAGTTTTAGAGTGCATGTCCTCACGTATTTATTTGCCATTCAAAATGGAAGAGAATAGCTCCAGGTTTTTTTTTTTTTTAATAAAAATCTTAGGGAAGAATTCTGATTAGCTTTGCTTGAACACATGGTCCCCTTATTGACAGTCTTCACTAGAAGCCCCTGGTTTGGGTGAGGGAATAGTGGTACTACAAAAGAAGAGATTGCTAATTCCTGAAGATGGGGGCTGGAGGGTGGGGGGGGGGATAGCTGGGCTATCCTATAGCAAGTTAGGGGCAGACTCAGGGCTAGAAAGAGAATCAATTTAAAAAAAAATATTAGCTGGGCATAGTGGCCCAAACCTGTGATCCCAGCAGCTCGGGAGGCTGAGGCAGGAGAATCACAAGTTCAAAGTCAGCCTCAGCAACTTAGTGAGGCCCTAAGCAACTCAGCAAGTTGTCTCAAAATGAAATGTAAAAAAAGAGCTGGGGATGTGACTCAGTTGTTAAGCGACCCTGGGTTTAATCCCAGGTACCAAAAAAAAAAAAAAAAAGAAAATTATTAGTAGTAATAATGGAAGCTAGGCACAATGGTACACACCTGTAATCTGAGCTACTTGGGAAGCTAAGGTAGGAGGATTGCAAGTTTGAGGCCAGCCTGGACAACTTTACCAGACCCTGTCTGAAAAGCAAATACGAAAGGTGGAGGGGTTGGGGAGGTAGCTCAATGGTAGAGTGCTCCTGGGTTCATTCCCAGAGGGCAATAAATAAATAGTAATACTAATGGCTACTTCTGAGTTATTTTAATGTGTTGTATGAACATAAATCTCAGTTTTACTGAGCTTCTCATTCATTTTTTTAATTTTTTTTAGTTGCAGGTGGACACAATGCCTTTATTTTTATTTATTTATTTTTATGTAGTGCTGAGGATCGAACCCAGTGCCTCACCCATGCTAGGCAAGCACTCTACCACTGAGCCACAACCCCAGCTCCCATTCATTCATTTTTTTTTTATTCTTAAGAGGTTGATGTTGTGTAGAGAATGGACTACAGGGGAGGAGAACCAAGTCATCATCAGTAAGTATGTATATAGAGAAACTGTGATAGCACTCTAGGGAAACACAATGGTGCCTTGAACCAAGGTCATGGCAATGGAAATGGAGAAGAGTAGATAGATTTAAAATCTATTTGAAAGTAGAACCATAGGACTTTCTACTGGATTAGGTGTGGAGATTTAAAAAAGAAAAATCAAGAAATTAAGAATAACACCTAAGTTTCTGACAAGGCTAGTGCCAAAACATATGTGGGGCAGAATAAAGTTCCAGTTTGGACATGTTAAGTTTGAGACAGGGAAATGTCTGGTAGGTTCTTGGGTATATATGTCATTACCAAAGTCTTGGCATCCCAAACCTCAAAACTAGACGAGTTCTCCAGAAAAGTGAATGTAGCAGGAACAGAGAGCCCAAGTGTTTTTTGAGCCATTTTTTCTGAATGTACTGAAAGCTTCAGCTAGGCTTCTGGCCAGGCCAAGTCAGATAGGAATCACAACCATTATTCACAGTGAATCTCATGGAATGAGAAGCCAGTTTCATTCTTCAAGGATAGCTAAGAAGTAACCAAATGGACTATTTAACAAGCATCAGAACTTCTCATCTAGATATCTCTTGATTACTCCAAAGTAGACCCTTTGGACAACTAAACAATTGATGAGGCTGTCCAGCTCTAAACCATTTTGACACTTCTCTGGGGATATTTGTAGTACCAGAATTTAAGACCCCAGGAAATTTTACCAGTCTGAGTTTCAGATGATTCAGGGGTGTTTCATGTGGATTAAAAGATTTGCCACAGTATTTCATAGTTCTTCCTGTTAAGAGATGGTATCTATCTCTCCACCCCTTAAAATTGGGCTTAGCCATGTGACTTGCATTAGTCAGTGGGACATTAGCAAATGTGATAGAAATAGGCTTGAATGCTTAAAAATGCTCTGCATTGGAGTGTGACCTCTCTTGCTTTTGGGAAAACTTTTACCACCATATGAACAAGTCTGGGTAGCCTTCCAGGGGATTAGACCACTTTGACAGAGGCCTTAACCACCCCAGTCTGCTGACCTTTGACAGAGGCCTTAACCACCCCAGTCTGCTGACCTAGGATCCAGACATGTGAAAGAAGCCATTACAGATTATCCAGCTTTAGCTGGAAAAAGCACCCAGCCAACACAGAATCGTGAGAAATAATATAAATGCTTGTTGTCTTAAGCCACAAAGTTTTGAAGTGGTTGGTTAGATCCCTCAGAAGACAATTAACTCTTAACCAGGCACTTTTTTTCGATGTTGATGGACCTTTATTTCATTCATTTATTTATATGTGGTGCTGAGAATCAAACTTAGTGTCTCTCACATACTAGGCAAGCTCTCTACCTTAACCAGGCATTTTAAAGGTGTTCCACAGGCACAGATAAGCTTTCTCTCATCCATACTCTTCTTGGGAAATTTGTATTTGATAGTCATCAAAAGTTGGAACTTGGGGCTGGGGTTGTGGCTCAGTGGTAGTGCACTTGCCTAGCATGCGTGAGGCACCCGGTTCGATTCTCAGCACCATGTACAAATAAATAAAATAAAGTCCATCAACAGCTCAAAAATATTTTTTTAAAAAGTTGGAATTAAAAGATGAAATATTAACTGAGTAATGTAAAGCAAAGCCCATAGGTAGTAGAATAACTTGGAGGCAGTAGAGTCTTCCTAGGTCTCTGGAAATCAGAAAGCTCCACAAAAGTGATTCAGGTTTCCTAGGCATGTGTTCTCATAGTACAATGTAGATTTCCTTCAGAGGTACTTGGTAACCATATTTGGGTGATGACTTGACAATGTCTAGACTAAACTATGAAGTTATATGCTTCAAGGTCAGGACTGTGTCTAAAATGACACTGACTATATCGTGGCACGTAATTTGTTGATTGAATAAATTTGAGTTTTGCCTACTTAACATAAAGGATTTAGTCCTTTAAAAAAACATCACTTGGGGCTGAGATTGTGGTTCAGCGGTAGAGTGCTCGCCTAGCAGGTGCGAGGCCCTGGGTTCGATCCTCAGCACCATATACAAATAAATAAATAAAATAAAGGTATTATGTCTAATTACAAATAAAGATAAATGTTAAAAATAAATATTTTTAGTTGTAGATAGACACAATACCTTTATTTATTTATTTGTATGTGGAGCTAAGGATCAAACCCAGGGCCTCGCACCTGCTAGGCAAGCGCTCTACCGCCGAATCACAACCCCAGCCCACTAAAAAAAAATTTTTTTAAATCACTTAACTGTATTTTTGTCTCACAGGCCAGTTTTTGTTCATACTTCCAACCTCAGGATGTTACTTGATTCTTCAACTATGGTAGATAGTTGGGTATAGGCTTAGGATAGAAAATCTGAAATTGATGAGATCCCAGGATACTGATAGTTGTAATTTCTTTTCCTTCCCCCAAACTGTTGGCAAACAAAGTCAAACACTTCAGGAAATTCAACATCCAAGGAAGGAGCTTTGGGGCAGGATTAAGTGATAGGAGTGGGAGAGTCTGGTTCTGGAGGATGCTCATCTCATTCTGTGTTACAAGCCTATAGTTACAAAGCAATTGGAAACCAATGGTTTAACTAAGGTTATTTAACTCTGAGAATCCTTGGGAGTCTATCACAACCACCAACCCATCAACTATACATCTGAGACAAAAGAAGAAAACTTAAAGAGTATGAGTCAGACAAATGTGGGTTCAAATGATGTATATTAAATTTTTTCCAGGACCATGTTGCTTGCCTGCCAAATTGGAATAATAATATCTTAGAAATAAAATATTCTTCTAAGTACCTCCATTAATCAGTTACTTGTAGGCAGGGATCATTTGATTTGTTTATATTTATTCAGTTTTTAATAATGTTGGGTCCATAGTAGATACTCAGAATAGGTGAATTTCTTCTTGCAGGTGATCCAAGACCTATAAGCTTCATTAATAATGGACTCTTAGGGCAATTAGATTTCCTCCCTTTCTTGAACTCAACATTCCCTTCTGTAACACAGGATATTCTCTTAGTTTCTTTCCAACTTTAGTATTTGATGAACTTGCCCCTTCAGTAACTCTACCCCACTGCTGCTCCCCATTAGTAATGCTACAGACTGAGGAAACATAAGTCACACATAATTTTGTATTTACAGATACACATGCATTTACAACAAATTATATAAAACAACTACAATACTATTGCACTCACAGCCTATTTTTGCCTCTTTAAAGGTCAAGAGGTTTTTTTTAATCTTCTTTTATTTGGATTGTTTAGAAAGATGAAATCCAGGACAAGTTGCCACTAGCACATATTATTTTGCTTGAACCTTGGTGGTTAATTGCGCTATTACTGTGATGGATGAACATTGCACTGCAATCAGCTGGAAGCTGCTGCCTTCCACTCAACAGAAATGAGGTCACAGAGCAGGGCTGGGGAATTGCCATCTAGCAAGCAGGTCTGTTTGTTGCCCAGTAGAAGAGTTTGCCACTAGAACATTTAACTCTTGATTCCATCTGTTGTGAAGATTCTTGCTCCCTTGACTGGCTCCTGCCTTTTAAAGACTTTATAACAGTTTTAAGTAAAACAATTAATCTTTGGATGTTCAGTAGGAGAGAACAGACTATTGGATATAGTTACTAAAATATCCAGAGTAGGGACCTTGGCCTGAAATCCTGCTACTAAGGTAGATGCCCAGAGAAAATAGTAATCATCCATGACACTGTATGCAATTTTATGGAGTAAAAAGCACATCCCAGGGCTGAGGTTGTAGCTCAGTGGTAGAGTACTTGGCCAGCATGTGTGAGGCACTGGGTTCAATCCTTAGCACAGCATTAAAAAAAACCAAATAAAATAAAGGTATTGTATCCATCTACAACTAAAAAAATAAAATAAAATAAAATAAAAATTTTAAAGCACATCCCAGGCTGGGCATGGTAGTTCACACCTGTAATCCTAGCAACTCGGGAGGATTGCAAGTTCTAGACCAGCCTCAGCAAATTAGTGAGGCATTAAGCATCTTAGTGAGTCTCAAAATAAAAAATAAAATGGACTGGGCATGTGGCTCAGTGGTAGAGAATCCCTAAATTCAATCCCCAAGTCCAAAACAACAATAACAAAAAACAACACACACACACACACACACACACACACACATCTAGAACCAAACCCCTGAGAAGGGAATATATATTTCCATGATCAGAGAAGTCAATCAAGTCAAACCCCTAACATGCCCCATTGCAGTAGCATGGAGGCTGCTCAAATCATTGCATGAGAGTCAGATAAGTATAACCTGACAGAGGCAAATGTAGGAAAAGCCAGTACTTGGCCCTGAGAAGTACTGGGCATTTTCTATTTAGGCCCATGGGATCTGGTTGCCTGGGAGACTAACTCTGCTTTCCTGAGCATGAGACATCCATCACCTCAGATTAGTCTGAGTAGTTGAGCAATTTGTTAACAGATTAAAGACATAAGTCTTTTCTCCAGTGTATCTGCAATCTGATGGCCCTGGCATTGTATCCTAATGTGTCTCTCATGTTTGTGTGATCTTGCTCAAGTTTCTTGTCTGAATAATATCTATCTAAAGGAGATGAAATATAAAATGTGGTTAAGAACACAGAACTTGTAGCCCACAACCTGGAACCCCACCCCAACCATTTATTCATTATTCGACCTTAGGCAAACAAGAACCTCTTTGTACCTTCTTTTCCTCATCTTTTTAATTTAATTTTATTTTTGCAGTGCTGAGGATTGAACCCAGGGTCTCATGCATGCTAAAGCAAATACATTTCTGAGCCGCACCCCTAGCCCAATTTCCTCATGTTTAAATGAGGTCAATTACAATGCCTTCCTCACAAAGATGTTAGGTAGATAAATGAGTTAATATGTATAAAGTGCTTGGAACAATGTCTAGTGCAGAGTAAGCATGACATCTGTGTTAGTTGAAATGGCATTGGGATGATAATCCTGATCGCTCAGATTCGTTCTGAAGATGAACTAAAATGCTGAAGGTAAAAATAAAATCACAGAATTATTTGTGCCTGAATAGACCTAAGATCATGCAAATAAAATCCCCACTTTATAAGTGAAAAATCAAGACTCAGAGATGGGAGGTAGCTGGTTCAGAGCCATACATAATTAAATGGCAGGGTCCAGGTCTCCTAACTGCAAGTCCAAATTTTGTCCTCTGCATTGCATCAAAAAAAAGCAACATTTCCATAGAGATGACTCTGGATGGTTCTTTTATGTGGTCATTTGACCTGTTGCCAGCTAATGCATTTTCCTAGGACAATGAAATGTGTTTGAAATAGAAAGAAAACTGAGAAAAGGCTCTTTCCCTAAACACACACTGACTCTTGAAGTGGCACGTTAGTGTAGGAGAGAGAAGGCTAAGGATTTGGGCCATGGTTGAGAGGAAACATTTTCAGAAATCATTGCTAGTTCCATGTCATTACTTCAGATAACCCCAAATGTGTCCCTGTGTCCACAAGCTGGAATCATAAACTAATCCATTCAGGCTTCAGAGTATCTATTTTGGGGGGTTAGGTTGGTTTGGTTGTTGTTGTTTTCTTCAGGTGCTTAATTAAGGGGCTTCCACCAGAATGGGCTCTTTGGTAGACACCAAGGTGTCACTCCCAGGACAACAGGATTGATATTGGGACCTCTGTGTTCAGTTTTCCCGAGTTTTTCAGGGCCATTCCCCTTTTGATTTATTCTGCTTTGGCTCACATTTCTCAGTGGAACTGCTCAGAAGTAGCTGACAAGTGGGTTAGAGGAAAGGGGCAGGATGGGAGAAAGACCCTATGAAGAACAACAGAAGTTTAGAGGGATTTGATCTAGAGAAAAAGTAAGTCCTAGAGGTCATTATTCTTGTTCTCAAATTATTAGAGGGTATCATGGGCAGAAAGAGCAGAGGCAGCAAGATCTCTGACAGCAGAGCTGATACCATTGGGGTGGGAAGGGGAAGAAGAATTTCCAAGAGGCAGATTCCAGCTTGAAGCAAGGAAAACTTTCTGAGTCTGAGAGCTGTGCAAGGATGGGGTCCCTGCATGAAAGCTGTGCTTTAAAAGAAAGAGAATTGGTTGCAGGGCCTGACAGCCACTTATCAAGAGATGGGAAGGTTGGGACTGATTAATTAGACTAGGTATCTCACCAACTCTTAAAATTTTCAGGTCCTGGGAGCCTAAGATCCAAAGATCAATTTCGTGGAGTCCCCACAATCAAGAACCAGCTGGAAAGAAGCAAAATATGAAACTAATGACCCATTCTTTATCTTGCCTGTTATTTCTTTTTCTCTTTCTTGCACTCATTGCTTGCTATTTCATATAGCAGGTACCTTTGACATTTGCAGGAGATAATCCTTTTAAGTATATTTCTGACTCAGCCTTTGCTCCTTCAGCATCACTAGAGAGTCTGAGCTCTCCAGAGATTAGTGCTGGCCTGTCACCACAGCAACTGCCCAGGCCCTGTGGGCATCCATTGTAACAAGCATGGGACTTTGTGAGCCAAAGATTGACTGTGGTGAGAAAAAACTCCACAGGGAGCCTGATATGAAGCAAGAAGGTTGTACTTTGGGAAGTTTTCTTTAATAGGATTAGCTGTAGAGGTAGGACTCACTTTACACATTTGGCCAGCTCCTGAAAAGTGTGGGTGTGTGACAAATTTTAGTAAATGGAGGAAATCTCATCATAAAGGCAGAAAGTAAACTCTTCACAAGTCCCTGATTTAAATCCTCTTCATAAAATGGAGTTTTTAAAGGGAATCTCCACCAATGCCATGTCCTGTGCTGTTAGTCTAGTACTGAGCATCTGTAATTGGGGCCACCTGCAGAGAACTCCCCAGGGGATGGCAAAGAACAGCAGCAACTCAGCTTGCTGGGGGCTAGGAATGGACAATGTATAACAAGGAGAAGCAAAGTGCACATGGGGGCACAACAGGGGTAGGCTTGGAGAGTGGGCCTTGCCTAGCATGAGCAGTTCTGCTGCAGCAGTGGTGGGGTGTCCGAGAGACGTGTATTCTTAGAGGCACCCAGCACAGAGGGGTCCGTGTCCAGCGAATCAGACATCTTATCACAAATGGCATCCACCAGGCGCTCGAAGGCCTGCCTCACACTGATGTTCTCCTTGGCACTGGCTTCAAAGAAGTCAAACCCTAGGAGAGAAGAGACACAGGTACATAGTTTCCCCATTCCTTCAGCTGGAACCTTTTTGTGCCCCCAGCAGAGTACTCTGGATCAATATGGCCTGTACTCAGAAGTGAAGTGAGGAGGCCTAATTCCACAGGCAGAGGGTACTGCTTCAAGGAGACAGTATAGGGCAAGGGTTACCTGCACAGGTTGTAGAGTCAGACAATCTACCATTGACCCAGCTATTTAGTCCCATGCAAATCACATGTTCTCTTTACAAATCAATTCCCAGGGTTGTAAATAGTGATAATTTTACCTACGTCACAGAGTTATTTCAAGTACAAAACAAGATAATGCATGTGAAGTATATGGCCCGATTCCTGACACAGAAGGAGTGTCATAAGGTGTTTGCTTAAATATGTGAGCATTTATACTTCTTAAAGCATTTAGTACATCCATTATCTCATTTGCTTTTCACATTATCCTCTCCATATCACTAGTGCAGACACTGTGGCCTAGGGAATTAAGCTGGCTTGCCCAAGGTAAGTAAAAACACCAGTATGAGAAGCCTCAGTTTTGGACTTTTTGACCAGGGATTTTCTTCTTTCCCTTGCTTCTCACCCAAGTCCAGCCAGCTCTAATCTGGGCTCTGGGAGGCAGCCCAAGAGCCACAATGAGCTGGGCATGGTGGTGTATGCTTGTTATCCCAGTGACTCGGAGGCTAAGACAGGATATCACAAGTTTAAGGTCAGCCTCAATAACTTGAAACCCTATCTCAAAATAAAAAAGGACTGGGATACAGCTCAGTACCCCTGGGTTCAGTTCTCAGCAGAAAAAAAAAAAAAAGCGCCACAATGAATAAGTGAAGTTTTATTTGATCCTTTCTACCCACAAACACACTGGCTTGTCTCCATTCAGTGAGGTTCCTCCTCCCTAAAGCCTAAAATCCACTAAAATGATTCTATAGATCTTTCCTTCCCCTCAAAAGCCCAATAAAAGGCCCAGGGGAAACTGCCTGAGGTGTGCCACATTCTTGTCTGGTTTTTGAGATCTCTGACAACTCTTTCTGTGACAATGAATAACACTTGGTTGTCCCAAGAGAAACAATCCAAGGCCCTCCTAGTTCAGACAATGTGGCCTGTCCCACCTGAGGAATCCTGACCAGGTTGGTGGCAGCCCTCAGAAGCAGAAGCTGCCCTTCCCATCATGTCCCCAGGGCAGCCCATTCCCTCCCCTTTTTCTTCCTTCCTTCCAAGTCTTCATTTCTTTTCAAAAGCCTCTCTTCCTTTTTTTCTTTTTCTTTTCATTTAGCTCATTTCCCCCTTATGTTCCTTGAACTTTCTGTTGAGCATCTACTAACTATGTTAGGAGCTTTAAAATATCATTACTTAATCCTCACAAGAGCCTGTCATCATCTCCAATTTACAAATGAGAAGACAAAGGTTTCAAAGTTCTGTGTAACACTCATACATGTGGCTGTGTTAGTGGAAATCAGGTTTATACCTGTGTTTGCCTGAATCTGAAGTCTATATAGAGCCCTGCCTCTCGTTTCTTCCTCTTTCTTCCTTTCACTTGGCATTCTTTCTTCTTGATCATATCTTTTTTCTTCCTTTAAAGTCTGTTTGCTTGATCTTACTACCACAGTGTCTGAATCTGGGAGAGTCACTGCACCTGTCTGAATCACTTAACCTCTCTGATTCTCAGGCTACTCATTTGTCAAGTAGGAATAACAACAGAGTCTTCCTACTGAGAGCAGTTGGGAGGATTGAGTGAGAAAATGGATAAATTGCTGAAAAAAGTTGCCTGTTATAATGTTTCTTTCTGCTCTTCTTTCATCTTGCTCCTCTCACCTCTATATCTTTCTCCCTCTTTTATCATCTCTTCCCACAAAGGGGAGAATATCTTTCTTCCTCCCACCTCCCACCTGTTACTCCACCATCCACAGAGCAGCCTGAGGCCCTAGGTACAAATGAGGCTCCTTTTCTCAGCCTTCCCAGCATAAAGGCACTCACAGCTCCTGCCAGCCCAGCTCCAGCTGCTAGCCTCTCCGGTGGCTGAGTTCCTGACCTGAGAAAAGCAAGCTGCAGAAGTGCTCACTAATTGTGGATATGTGACGAAGAAGAAGAAGGCAGCTGCTGGCTCATTATCCTCAGCATCAGAGACCCTTCAGCATATAGCTTTTCCTTAATGAATATCACAAAAATTAGCTCCTTGGTATTTGACTGGCTTATGGCAAGTGGCAGTGTTTGGGCATGTGGAGGGGAGTGTATTGCTCGCCTAAGAAAGGAGCAAACAGATAAAGTAGTAAGTAGGCTTTCACCATCACTATAGATGAAGGTGAGAAAACAGGTCAAAGCCAAAGGCACCAATTCCTTCTGAAGAACTGACTCTGAGGGAAGGACATGACACATTGGAAGGTGGGCATTGAGAAAAGGCCTGAGATCCAGCCTGGATTTTAATACAGCCTGTCAGTTACTAGCTCTGTGACCTCAGGGAAATTCCCTAATGACCTTCAGCCTCTATGTCCTTTTCTGTAAAATGGGGTCAGTGCTATATACCTCATAGGGTATTAATTATAATTAAACACGCAAAACTATGTGAAGTGATTCACATAGAATACATGGCAATTCCCCTTCCCATATTTTCTCCTCCCACTATAGTCTCTACCCTTCCATTGTCTTCAGGGAAGCCCTCTGGTTCTTCATCATTCATGGTCAATCAATAAACCAGTTCTTACTGTACAGATGTTGCACCAGGTTTGATGTTGAGTGTCAGGAACACAAAGAGATCAAATCTACCTGTGGAGAAGCCACGCTAATAAGAGAGTCCATTCCTCACTTCTGCATTGTTCTTAACAGTGCACAAATACAATTTTAGAAAACCTTGCGAGGTGGGTAAGCCAAGGCAGGGTTTATCACTCATAATTTGTAGATAGGAAAACTGAAGCTCAGAGATGGGGCATAAAGGAGGACTCTGTTATGCCTCTTTGTCTCACTCTCAGTTGGAACAGTGACAGAACAAGCCATAACATTCTAACACAATTAGAAGAACCAGAGGCCATACAGGAATTCAGAAGAGAAGGAGAGGAGAGGGAAAGGAAATTTTCTGAAGTTACTGGGGATGTGAATTTTAATGTCAGAACTAAACAAAACTCTTTTTTTTTTTTTTTTAGAATTTCAATTCTTTTTTTTTTTAATTTTTAATATTTATTTTTAGTTTTCGGCAGACACAACATCTTTGTTTGTATGTGGTGCTGAGGATCGAACCCGGGCAGCACGCATGCCAGGCGAGCGCGCTACCGCCTGAGCCACATCCCCAGCCCAAAACAAAACTCTTCACCTAACTTCTCATTCTTCAGGACCCAGCTTCGGTGTGGTTCATTTCCCCAGTGATTCCCTCTGCCTTATAACTCATTCCTTGTGTGGTAAAAATCCATTTGACTGGGAGCTCCCCAAGCAGGGACTGTGCCAGTCATCATCAGAGCTCAAGACCAGTGGAGTAGTAGGTGCTCAGTGAGTATTTGTTGAATGAAGGAGGTTGGAATGAGCAGGGAGGGCATGGTTGAGGGGATACAGACATTGGGGCTCATGAAAGCTTAGCTCAGCATGGAAGATCCTGTGCTGGGCTGTGGGGACCCTGAAGTGAATCAGACACAGTTCCTACCCTTGAGGAGCTCCTAGTCTAGTGTGTAAGAGAGACACTTTAACAACATTTTAGAGATTAAGTGCTGAAACAGTGGAAAGGTAAGGGATGCGAGGGTACAGAGAAAATTCCTCACCAAGTCTGGGGGCTAGGGAAGATTTCTCCAAGAAACCAGATATCAGCTAGATGAAGACATATGACTGAGTATTCACATGAGCACATACATGTGTAGCACACCAGACAGGGGAAATGGCATGAGCATAAATAAGTGGGCAAAAACACAGCATTGATATATGCTAGAAGGAGAATAGTAGTTTATTATCATTATAGCAAAAACCCAAAATGGTGAGAGATGAAATCAGTAGGAAGCTAACGTAAAGAGCTTATATGTCATGCCAAGGAGATGATTTCACTGTCTTCTCAAAGGTACCCAAAGTACTGAGAACTCTGATTCAAGCTACCAACTCATGGGTCTAGTCAGGTCAGAATAACTCCCAATTACCCCCACCCAATTACTGTCAGACTCCTGGAAGGCCCTTTATCAGTAGGTCCTGGTGGTAACCTTTTCCTCAGGTTCATTAATAAAGAATCTCATGGTCTGAGAATCTAGTGAGGCTAGAAAGTTGACAACCAATTAAGCAGACTAGCCATTCCTCACCCCCATTCATTTCTTCCCTCTAATTGGCTTCAGAACAATGAGATTTCTGCTGTCTTATTTGTAGCCCAATTCTTAAATCACTCTATTATGTTCCCCTATGATGGTGTCTACCTTTCCTGTCCAAAGGCAGTTGTTACGGATCCACAGACTGTGTGTCTACATTGCCTTCTTCTGAACTTGACCTCAGATTTTATTCAGAAATTCACAACTAGCTAAATTTACCTCTCCTCATTCTGACACTGCTCTAAAATATTTCTCCACTATTATTATTTTCAAATCCCTTCTTCATCCTACTCTGATACCTCCTCATCTCCATCATTTATCATTCTTCAACTCACAATTCTCTTGTCATTGACAATTTTGGCAAGGGACTCACTTCTTTTCTACCCTAGGCTTACTCTTATTCTCAGGTACCCTGAATTTCATGTGAACAATCGATCCAATACTTTGGCCTATTAATTTCTTAACCATTTAATTTCCATTGTCCTTTTCCATTTTGCTTCAGCTATGCCCTTGTCTTATTACTTGAACTATTTTGACTTGGATTTGCAGCTTTAGAACTGAAAGTGGTCTTATTAATTTTATATCAGCCACACTGGCTCAAAACTCAAGACCCTTACATTAGTCAATTTTTCATCACTATAACAAAATATTTGACATAAACTTCTTAGAAGAAAAGAGGTTTATTTGGATCACAGTTCCGGAGGTTCAATGTCCTAGGCTTTGTGGTGAGGGCTGTCCCTTAACTGCATCATTTTATGGCCAATAACAATGGTGGGAGTGTGTGTGGGAGCAAGAAAATTATATATCTTGAGCCAGGAGGCAGTGAGAGCTGGGTGGGGCCAGGTTTGCTACTTTTATGACAACCCTCTCAAGAGAACTCAAGAGTGTCCTGAAAACTTCCTTCCAAGAGCACACCCTCAATGACCTAAACCTTCTACCCGGCTCCACCTCATAAAGATTTCACTACCTTCCAATTTTGCCACCCTGGGGAACAAAGTCTTCCATCACAGTGGACCCTTGGAAGGCCCTCAAACTACATCCACACCATAGCAACCCTGCATGGCCTGGCCTCTGTATACTTCTCCAGCTTCATCTTTGGCTTACTCTGTGCATACAATGTACCTCTCCCCTCTACCCCCAATAGCACTTTGCTCATTGTTTCAATCAGATTTCAACCAAGGAAATGGGAACTACTCTTAGCATATAATCCAGAGGACATTGGTTACATAGGTGATGGAAGAACTGAGAAGCTGAATACAATAGAGGAAACCCAGAGATTACCAGTGGGAAAAAATAGTATTATTAGAGGCAAAGAAAGCTGGAACCAATGGAGTAAGAGTCAGAGAAGAGGAGCAGCCACTGCTGAAGTAGCCATCCAGGGACTCCAATTCCAGGAAGCATAATATTTTAGGGTCTCTGCCTCCATATGATCTTCAGAAAGGGGCTTCTCATCCCTTTCCTGGATATGATTGGAGATAACTCTGGCCAGAGCCCAGGGAGGCTAGTAAAAAGGAAGCATGTTTCTGCCTACAAGGGAAAGAGAGTGTTTAAAATGTGGTCTTGAAACACATGTATACCAGCATAGGGTAGTGGGAAAAGTGCCCACAGAATAATAGTTTGGAGAGGGTTGCAGGAGAAAAAAAGAATGGGAGAAGGAATGATAACAAACAGTTTAAGGACTGGCACAACCATCTATTCAAAGAATATTAAAATTTTCTCTATAAGATTTTTGTTTCCCTAGTCAATAAGTTTCTTTTTTTTTAAATATTTTTTAGTTGTCGAGAGACCTTTATTTATTTATATGTGGTGCTGAGAATCAAACCCTGTACCTCACACATGCCAGGCAAGTGCACTACCGCTGAGCCCTAGCCCCAGCCCTAGCCCGTCAATAAGTTTCTTATGGGCAGGGAACCCATTCACCTCTGTGGCCCCAGGATCCATCATGCATTCAGTGACTAGAATTCAATTCAATCCATCATGCATTCAATTATGCACTGCCTAACCTACTAGAGATTTTAAATCTCTACCTATTGGCAACTGGCTTGCTGTGTCTCCTTGTGGGAGGAATATATCTCCCATCCCATCAACATTAGGTTGATGATAGGACTTACTTTGACCAATGGATATGGGCAGAAGTAATGTGACCCAAGTCCCAAAAGAAGCTGCATAGTTTAGCCATTCTGGGTTGGATCCCAGAGTAAGAAGGCACAGGAATGGAGTCACAACTGACTTGCAGCTGGTACATAATATGAGTGAGAAGTAGACCCTTATCATGTAAGCTCACCTGGTTGGTTGTTACCACAACATATTCTAAAGAAATATCATTAATATTGTGACTGAGGTAAAAATTTAAAGAGAAATCATGGCAGGCTTTGGGGGAAACACTATTGGATGACAAAATAACAATATTAAGATTTGAGTCTAAAGACTGAGTTTGAATACTGAGACTGCCGTCTACTACTTATATGGCTTAGAATAGCTACATTATCTTAAAGTTCAAAAATAGACATGGGATCTGGCATGGCTTGGTATGTGCAAGAAACATGAGTGGTCTGGACTCAGCTTCTTCTTCAGTAAAATCACTGATTTACTGCAGGGCTGGTAACATGCAACTGCACAGGTACAGACACAACTGATGATAATACCATCTAACTAGCTGGGTGTGAGGATGAAGGGCACAAGAAAATTGCTATGAAAGCACATTGTGAGTTACATCACTGTTAGTTATTATCAGTGCCAACTAGTTCTTTGTTTCTCTTCAACCAGGCTCAATGATATAAGGTTTCTATAATTCATCTCAACCCTCCAAATATTTAGTGAACACATAAAATAAGCAAGGCAAAGTAAAAAGGGTCTGTGGGGTGAGTAATAAGTAGAGGAATTGTGTGAATCAAAATGAAATCAGGGCTGGCACTCGGTGGCAGAGCCCTTGCCTAGCATGCATGAGACACTGGGTTCAATCCTCAGCACCATGTAACAAACTAAATAAACAAAATAAAGGTAATTTTAAAAAATGAAATCAAGCATGGTAGCACATGCCTGTAATTCCAGCAGCTCTGGAGGCTGAGGCAGGAGGATCGAGAGCTCAAAGCCAGCCTCAGCAATTTAGTGAGGCTCTGAGCAACACAGTGAGACCCTGTCTCTAAATAAAATACAAAAAAGGTGGGTATATGGCTTAGTGGTTAAGTGCCCCGGGTTCAATCCCTGGTATTAAAATTTTTTAAAAAAAATCAAAGTTGGATATATCTAAATAGAGCCACTCATTCAACTATATATATACCCCATTTTTCAAACAGACAAACAGACCCAGAGAGAGGAAGCAAGATGTTCAAGGTCAGAAGCAAAAAGCTCCTAACTCCTAGTCTGGGTGCACTTTCCCACTACACTATGCTAGTATACATTTCAAGCCCACATTTTAAACACTCTCTCTTTTTCTTATAGGCAGAAGCACATTTCTTTTTTTACTAGCCTCCCTGGACTCTAACCAGAGTTATTTCCAAACAGATGCAGGAAAAAAGGATATGTCAAGCTAAGAAACAGAGTACAGTTGAGTCCTGGGTCTAGTAGACTTCCTAGTTGCATGAGCTAATAAATTCTATATTTTTTTTTTAGAAAAGCTAATTTGACTTGGAATTTTATCACTTGTAATAACAACAGTCCTAATTCAAGCAGAACTTATCACAACTAACATCTTTTTTTGAGATATAATTCACATACCACACAATTCACCCATTTGAGGATCAAACCCAGTGCCTCATGCATGCTAGGCAAGAACTCTACCTCTGAGCCACAACCCAGCCCCCCCGCATTTGCAATTCTTAACATGCATCTAGGTTTATTTATACAGTTATTTGTTTAATGTCTCTTTCCATGCTAGTTCCATGATGGTAAGAATTACAACTGTTTTGTTCACTATTATATCTTGAGTGACAGGACAGAACCTGATACAGAGTATGTGTCTAATAAACATTTTTCAATGAATAAGTGAAACATATGAATGATTATCTACCCTGTGCTGGATGCTTGAGATACTGAAACAAATCAGACATATTCTCTTTTCTTAAGGGCTAGGAAGAAATAGATAAATATGTAAATAGGCAAATTCTAATAAGCAATAGAGGAAAGCTCAGAAAGTTATGTAGGACAGAGATAGGTAACTTTGATCTACCCAAATTTAACCAATTCATTAAGGCCTTCTTCAAGTACCTCCCTAAATCCTGCACTAAGAATTAGCTCATTTTCTATCTGCATTCCTGTGTGCTGGCAGTGTCTCAGGGGACTGTGGATTGAAGGTATAATGGGATAACCTGAACTTATCCAAGTGTGGGCTTTACCACATGCTTACTGTTCTGTGAACCAAGAGGAGGCACTTTCTGGAATCTGAGAACCTTTGTAATAGAGTAGGAACAGCAAGGCCCAAGATGACCCAACTACCCCATTTATTAGGCCCTTACAGTGTGCTAATTTCTAGTCCAGTCACTTTGGAGAATAAGGGTGAGGACACATAACACACCTCTCTCTCTCTCTCTCTCTCTCTCTCTCTCTCTCTCTCTCTCTCTTCTAATACACATAATACAAATATACAACACATAATTCACATTTGTACTTCAGAAACTGTCAGAGAATATAACTTTATGTTCCCTATTCCTTAACACTTAAAACATTTGCCAGACACAGTGGTGCATGCCTGTAATTCCAGCAGCTCAGGAGGCTAAGGCAGGAGGATTATGAGTTCAAAGCCAGCCTCAGCAATGGCGAGGCACTAAGCAACTCAGTGAGACCCCCCAAAAAAATACAAAATAGGACTGGGGATGTGGCTCAGTGGTTGAGTGCCCCTGAGTTCAATCCCCAGTATTTCAAAACAAACAAACAAACAAAACATTTAAGGTGTGACAAATACATACTTAGACTGGCTAAAAGTCCAAACAGTCCATCTTTTCCTCTAGAGGAAGATATCATATATTCTACAGACATGGAACTCTTAGATTGAATTCCAATAGTTACAATAAAATAAAATCAAAACTGCTCTTTTAGGCAAAGTAGGTATGGGTTCCTCTATGTGGCCACTGAAACATGCCTGGGTACCTGGGCCTCAGTGGAGTATAGGAACAAAATGTTCCAACCTTGGAAAAAGCATCACTGAGCTTCATATGCAAATCACATAGTTTTGCCTTCTATATAGTTACTTTTGTTGTGAATTGTGTTTTGGTGAGAACCATCAGTTTACATTGAAAGAAATGTTAAGAAACAATCTATGATGTTCAGTGTTGTTGGAAGGATGTATAATATCAAGGACATGGTTACATTCAGTATAGAGAGTCTTCTCTGTATTTGCCAATGAAGAGCAATGCTTCTCTGGAAAAATAGGTTTGTTTTTATATTAAGAACATTCCCTCTTTGCAATGTTCTCTAGGAAGCTCAAAGGCAATATTTTGGCCCAATTCTTTCAAGTTCACAAGAAAATTATTATAAAATATATTTATGCGACACATATATATCCATACATATATGCACACATACACACATGCATTATGTACATACCAAGTTGCTCTGCAAGGAGCCTGCCCTTCTCAGTGGGAACAACTCTCTCTTCTTCCATGTCACATTTGTTCCCCACCAGAATAACCTGTGCATTGTCCCAGGAGTAGGTCTTGATCTGAGTAGCCCTAAAAAAGAGAGAAATATGCTATAGATGGAAAGTTTGTGTCTCTTACATTCACAAGTTGAGCCCAACCCTACTTGTAATGGTTTTTAGAGGTGGAGCCTCTTGAAGCTAATAATGACATGAAGATAGAGCCCCAGTAAATGGGATTAGTGTCCCTACAAGGAGAGAGAGATAGAATGTGCTCTCTCTCAGCCATGAAAAATGATACAATCAGAAGGACGCTGTCTTTAGACACTGGGTGGATATACTGGTATCTTGGTCTCAGACTTCCTAGTCTTCTGAACTGTGAGAAATAACTGTTCGTCATTTAAACCACTGATATTCTTGTTGTAACAGCTCAAAATGACTAAGACACACATCCTCCTAGGTTGAAAAGGGAATTTCAAAAGTCCAAGAAGCAGTTTCCCTTCACAAAACTAGTGAGTTGCTGCCAATTTATTTAGCTGAGGACAGACACACACATACCTACCCACACTGGCTGTCACAGATTCTGACCCCCAAACCTTGGCTGCAAACTCACCCATCTCTTTGGAGTCCTTTAATATTTTGTCAATCTTCTTACTGGGCAGAGAGCTCATTTTAAAATGTGTATCTGACTACGATGTGGCCTTTTTAAAAATATTTTTAGACCTTTATCGTTTTTTTAATTTTCAGTGGACACAACATCTTTATTTTTATGTGGTGCTGAGGATCGAACCCAGCACCCCATGCATGCCAGGTGAGCAGCGCTACCGCTTGAGCCACATCCCCAGCCCTACAATGTGGCCTTTTTAAAAAATCTTCTCTAGAGGGTCCCAGACTAGCTGTGATCAAGTCCAGGTTCTTCAGTTCAAAACCATTCATGTCAGGTCTCTCCAGGCTCATTGTACCTCATCCTGCCTCACAAGTCTCACTCCTTCCTCAAATAAGGCATTAGGTCATGATTATTTGTAGATGCCAAAATATCAACAGTGATTTCCTTCATATAAGATGATTATGAAAATTTTTAAAAATATGTGTCAAATGTTTGTCCTTAAATTTTTGAAAGTAAATGGCCATTATTTCTAACCTTAGAAACAAAATTTTAGCAGAGGGAATAAAGTAGGATCCTAACATTGTAGAGACATCATTTTGTGTGGGTGGATGGGTCTCTGTCCCAACCACCTCATCACATGAAAACCCTGTACCTTCACCATGCCACCTATTATACTTGGTTAAATTTATCTGTCTCTGTCTGAGGGCAGGAATAAGTGTATTCATCTTTGGGATGCCAGCACCTTGTACAGAACAGACTTGGTGTTGGTGAATGTCTGGATCAGCAGATGGTTAATCCTGAATCATATCTTGAATTGACTCTATTCTGATACTGAGATTCAATCTACATGAACCCTAACTGCATCCTAGACCTATTATTGAACCTGCTACTAAAACAGGTCCCATCACCAATCATCATCTATGGTAAGAAGCCATTCCCCTTGAAGGATGGAATTCACTCAATCACCATTTGTTGTAGGCCCACAAAGATTCAGGCCTCATTTGGGCACTGGAGCTTTGATGGCAGGTGGAGACTAGGCTAAGACCAAGTTGCCTAGAAGGAAAACTCAAAGGCCAGAGCTTTGGAGTCTTTGGATTCAAGGCAGGTACCTGAAGCCAACTCTCCTATCTCTCCATGTTACTCTTCCTTTTATCTTCCTCCCTCCTCCCACCCCATCCTCTCTCAGCTCCAAGATTAGAAACAAGCTCAGGTTATTCTTGGAAAAGTCGTCACCAGGTGTTAAAGTCACCATGTTCTTGAGAAAGAATGAACAGAAACTGATGGAGGGGAGAAAAGGGGCCAAGGCATACAGGAATGAGCAGTGTGGAGACACTTATAAGGCTAATCACTCTGTGGGAGGTGTGGTAAGAGAGAGAAAATGGAGAGGGAAGGAGTGAGGAAGAGGAAAAAAATCATAACTGAAAAGAATAAAGAGAAGAAGAAGGGAAAAGAGAAGAAGGAAAGGAGAAAGAAGGACAGTAGAGGGAAGAAGTTGTTAAAAAGGAAGGGGAGAAAAGGGGAAAGAGGATGATGACTGAGAGGCAGAAAAAAGAACACAGGTTCCCAGGAATGACATGGCATCTTGGACTGTTGGTCACAACAGAGAAATGGAGCAGGCAGCCTGTAAGATCACACCCAGTTCAAGGCTCCAAGTAGCCAATAATGCTTCACATAATCATGACAACTACTCTTTGGGAAGAGGGAAGTCCTCAAGCTGCTATGGTTTAGATGTAGTTTGTCCCCAAAGAGTCATGAATTGGAAGCTTGGCTCCCAGGGTGGTAATGTTAAGAACTGGTGGACCTTTAATAAGTGAGGCCTAGTAGGAAATAGTTAGGTCATTAAGGACACTTCCCTCTAAAGGAATGGATATAATTCTTGAGGGACTCTAGTTAGTTCTTTGTGAGAGGTTTCATAAAGGAGCAAGACTAGTCCCCTCCCAATCTCTCTCTGGCTTCCTTTCTTACCATGTGCTCTCTCCCTTTTGCTCATGTTCCTGTCTTGATGCCATCTGTCATGATATGATGTAGCCAGGAGAACCCATGCCAAAGCCAGTGACATACTGTGTGGACTTTCAACCTCCAAAACTGTGAGCAAAATAAACTTCTTTTCTTTCTAAAGTATCCAGCCTTAGGTATTTTGCTATAGCAACAGAAAACTAACTAATATAGCAGCTATGGGCAAAAGATAACAAGAGAAAGGCTTGGCACTGGCCAGCATTGTAGCTGGGTACCTGGCTCACCCAATTCTCTGATTCTGAAGAACAGCCATGGCACAGACATCTCACCTTCTCACATCCTCCTTTGATTAAAGGCACTAGGAATTGGCCTTTCCCTGTCACATGTCCATTCCCTTCTCCTCCTTTCTCCATGTAAGTAACTCCTCAAGAAAAAAGACATTATTTGCTCAGTGTACTGATTTCTATTGCAAATTGAACCTTCATGAACTTGAACTAGATTTGCTATTAGGCCCCAAACCCAGCCCAGGGATAGTGAAGTATCGTGTGAATTCACTCTCCACTATAGACAGTGGAGATTATAGAATAATCTTCCTGAAACATAAATCTGAATTTGTTGATTTTCATTTCAAATGTTGTCACCTATGAGATAAAATCCAAACCCCACCATATAAAATCTTTCATGATCTGTGCTCTTCTCTCCCTCTCACCAACCTTCTTATCTTTGCACATCTATATTCTTTCTCTGAAAATTCTTATCTATTTATCCCTCAAGCTAACTCCTGTTCAGTTTATAAAATGTAGTGTACGTGTCATCAACCCCAAGACATTTTCTCTCTCTTAACTGAGATAGACAGCCCTCCCCTGGGTTCCCACAATCCTGATGTCTCAATTCATCACTGTACCTGTCACATAATATTCTTGTAGCCTGCTTCCTACTCTGACTTCTCTCGTCTGAGAACTCCGTGAGAGCAGCAGCCATGTATGAGTCAGCTGGCTTTCCCTAACATACAGTATAAAGCCTAGTGCACGTTAGATTTTCATGAACAGTTTGCCAAGTGAATGAATGAATAAATGAGTTTTGTACCAGTCCTGGACAGCATTGAAGGACTCTTCATTGGTGATGTCATACATGAGAATGAAGCCCATGGCCCCACGGTAATAGGCTGTAGTGATGGTCCGATACCGCTCCTGTCCAGCTGTGTCCTAGATGGGAAAAGGGGGAAAAGGAAAAAGTCAGCTTCCTAGAAAGTCTGCTTTGGTTCCTAAAATGTCCCCCCAGACAATTAACTCATAATCTAAGGCATATTTAAGGAGTGTTTATTATGTATTGTGCTTGTGACTAGAATAAAATGATTTTTAAAACTTCATAGAAATAAAAAAATTATTAAAATCCCAATAAAAATTGGCAAGACATGAATAGCTTCTACAAGGAAATACAAATATAATAAATAAATATTATGTTAAAAGCCTTAATCTTTTTTTAAGTGGACACAATACCTTTAATTTATTTACTTATTTTATGTGGTGCTGAGGATCAAACCCACATGCAAGGCAAGCACTCCACCACTGAGCCACAATCTCAGCTCCACCCCAAAAGCTTTAATCTTTTTCTTTTTTAAAAAAATATTTATTTTTTAGTTGTAGGTGGTTTTTAATGTGGTGCTGAGGATCAAACCCCGTGCCTCATATATACTAGGCGAATGCTCTACTTCTGAGCCACAACCCCAGCCCTAATCTTTTTCTTAATAATAGTTCTCATTATAGATGAGGATGCATTGAAATGTACAAACTTGTTTGTGGGAGCAGAACTTTTGTTAAACCTTTTTGGAAAGCAATTTGGAAGTTTCAGTAGCATTAAAAATGTTAATACCCTTGGCCCCAGAATATTCCTTCTAAATATTTTCCTACAAAAATCAGATAAATATTTACACACAAATGTGTTATGACTTTATTTTTCATCAATTTATATATTCAACAAGAGGAAAATGGTTAAAATATAAGAATTTTTATGTAAATGAATATAAGAATACTTATTGACATGGGACAATGCTTATAGATGTGATATAGTATCAATACCACAAATTTATATGTGGAAATGAAAACTATTAAAGAAAACACACCAATAATAGATATTATCTCTGAATAACAGACAAGAATTACTGCTGACAAAAATGAGGCCTTGAGGGCTGGGGCTGGGGCTCAGCAGTAGTGCACTTGCCTGGCATGTGTGAGGCACTGGGTTTGGTTCTCAGCACCACATATAAATAGATAAAAAAAAAAATAAAAATGTTTATCAACAACTAAAACAAAAATAATTTTTAAAAAATGAGGCCTTAAATGCAGGACATCTGATTCTAAATCTAATGATTTATCCAAAGGCATTTATTGAATACCATCTATAATAATAATAAAAATAAGAAATGATCACAATAATAATTACAGAGTGTCATTATTTGTATATGCATTGCACTTGTATCAAGAAACTTAAGAAAAATCAAGTAGATGTGTTATGATACTCATCTGATAGATGAGGAAACAGATTCAGAGAGATTATCCAATACATGTCAGAACCAAGATTCAAATCAAGTCTATCCTACTCCTATATCCATTATAATATATTGCCTTAGCCACGACCATACTTTGTGTGATATAAAAATGGAACTAGAGGAGCTGGGATTGTGGTTCAGTGGTAGAGTGCTTGCCTAACATGTGTAAGGCACTGGGTTTGATTTTCAGCACCGCATATAAATAAGTGAACAAAATAAAAGCCCATCAATGTTTAAAACAATATTTTTTTAAATGGAACAAGAACCACCCCTGTTCTCAGGAAGCCTCTGTAGAATTGTGGAAGTGGTTAAGACATACCAGTGAACTGATAATTAGCAATATGAGACAGTATGTCATCAGAACCAGTTAAATGACACAGAGAAAATGTGAAATATAAGTTCAGGTAAGGAGAAATTGGGGAAGTTATGGAAGATATCAAAGCAGAGGTAACATATATTATACAAGTCAGGACTCTTCAATTACAAGCAATCTCCAAATCTCAGCAGTTTGAACACAAAGTTTTTATTTTTCATTGTTGGTATATGCCCACTAAGGGTTGGATGGGTGTTCTGCTTTGGGTCCTTCTGATTCCAGGATAAAGACTGACAGAGAACTTCCAAAAGGAAAGATAGTGCATGAGTCATGTGTTGGCCTGTAAAATTTCTACTTTCCCACTTCACTAACCAAAGCAAGTCAGGTATCCACACCCAAATTCCAGGGGGTAAAAAAGTACAATCTCATAACATACCCAGGAGTAGAACCAGAAATATGTGGAAGACAGCATACCTATTTCCATAGGTAGACTCTGCACTGAGCCCGGGAGCATTGCCTGAAGATGTGCTTATTTGGCAATACAATGAGGACAATAGGGACTTTCTTATTTTTATTATTTGTTCTAATTTGTTATGCATTACAGCAGAATGCATTTCAATTCATTGTACACAAATGGAGCACAACTTTTTATTTATCTGGTTGTATGCGATGTATCATTGCACCTATATGTGTAGTCATACATTTACCTAGAGTAATGATGTTCTCATTCCACCATCTTTCCTGCCCCCATGCTCCCTCCACTCCCCTCCCTTCCCTTTGTCCAATCAGAGTTCTCCATTCTCCCCACACCCCACTTATCAGAGAGAATATTTGGTCTTTGGTTTTTGGGATTGACTTACCTCGCTTAGCATGATATTCTCAAACTCCATCTATTTACCTGTATATGCCAAGATTTAATTCTCTCTTAATGCTAAGTAGTATTCCATTGTGTGTATATGTATGTGTGTGTGTGTGTATCATAGTTTCCTTATCCATTCATCTATTAAAGGGCATCTTGGTTGGTTCCACTTTTCAGCTATTGTGAATTGAGCTGCTATAAACATTGATGTGGCTGCGTCAGTACAGTAGACTGATTTTAGCCTCACGCATGTTAGGCGAGCACTCCACCACTGAGCCACAACCCCAGCCCCTGGAGTGAAATTCTTAAATTTTAAGATTTTAAGTCCTTTGGGTATAGACAGAGGAGTGGGATAGCTGGGTCAAATGGTGGTTCCATTCCAAGTTGTCTAGGGAATCTCCATACTGCTTTCCAGATTGGTTGCACTAATTTGTAGTGCCACCAGCAATGTATGAATATACCTTTTCCCCCACATCCTTACACTTATTTTTTTTTTTTTTTTTTTTTTTTTTTTTTTTTTTTTTTTTT
>NW_026000082.1:13807097-13817419 GCF_001458135.2 Marmota marmota marmota | reverse complement strand
TTTCGGCGGACACAACATTTTTTTTTTTAGTTTTCGGCGGACACAACATCTTTGTTGGTATGTGGTGCTGAGGATCGAACCCGGGCCGCACGCATGCCAGACGAGCGCACTACCGCTTGAGCCACATCCCCAGCCCCCCTTACACTTATTATTACTTGTATTCTTGATAAAATGCTGGAGTGAAATTCTTTTTTTATATATTTATTTTTTAGTTTTAGGTAGACACAGTATCTTTATTTTACATTATGTGGTACTGAGGATTGAACCCAGTGCCTCATGCATGCTAGGCGAGCACTCCACCACTGAGCCACAACCCCAGCCCCTGGAGAGAAATTCTTAAAGAATTTTTTAAACAGAAAAGTAGAGAAAACATATTTTGGCAACAGGAAGAATTTTTGCCAATGTGTACTCCAGAAGAATTTAAAGAATGGTGGGAAATGGGTAAATGACAAAGCTAGAAAGAGCTTTGAGTGCTGTGCTATGGAGTATGGACTTTATCTTTTAGGAACAAAGATTTTGAGGCAGGGATTAACATAATTAGATGTTAGCTTCCTCAGGTATGGTGGCACAAACCAGTAGTCTCTGTCACTCTGAAAGCTGAAGCAGGAGGATCAAAAGTTCAAGGCCAGCCAGGGAAATTTAGCAAGAGCCTGTTTTAAAAAATAAAATATCAGTATTTTAACAAAATCAACAGCTTTCCTATGCATCAATAATGAATCTGCTTAGAAAGAAATCAGGAAAACAATTCTTCACAATAGGCTCAAAAAAAAAAAAAAGGAATAAATCTAACTAAGGAAGTGAAAGACCTCTGCAATCAAAATTACAGAATGCGGAAGAAAGAAATTGAAGAAAACACCAGATCTTCCATGCTCATGGACAGAATTAATATTGTTAAAATGGTCATATTACCAAAAGTGATACACAAATTTAATGCTGTTTTCATCAAAATACCTATGACGTTCTTTACAAGACTGAAAAAAACTTCTAAAATTCATTGAAAGAATAAAACCCAGAATATTCAAAGCAATTCAAAGAAAAAAAAAAAAGCAATGCTGGAGGCATCATAATACCCAACTTCAAATTAAACTATAGGGCAATAGTAACAAAATGGTACTAGCATAAAAACAGACACATAGACCAATGGAATAGAAGACAAAGACAAACCCACACAGACACAGTCATCTGATCCTGGTCAAGGAGAAAAGATAGCTTTTTTTTTTTTTAAAGATATTATGCTGGGAAAACTGGTTATCCATATGTAGAAAAATGGGACTAGATCCTTATTTCTTACTCTAAACAAAAGTCCACTCACAATGGATCATAGATCTAGAGATTAGACTGGAAATTTTGCAACTGCTGGAAAAAAACATAGGGTCAACACTCAAACATGTAGGTGCAGGCACAGGCAACAACTTCCTCAAATAGGACCTCTAAAACTCCAGAAATAATACTAAGAATTAATAAATGGGATATTTAAAAACTTCTGTTTCTGCAGCAACAGAAACAATTAAGAATTTTAATAAAGGACTTATAGGGCTGGGGCTCAGAGACAGGACCTATAGAGCTAGGGCATGCATGAGGCACTGGGTTTGATCCTCAGCAATGCATAAAATAAAATAAAGATATTGTGTCCACCTATAACTAAAAAATAAATATTAAAAAAAGAAAGGACCTATAAAATGGGAGAAAATCTTTGCCAGCTACCATTCTGACAGAGACTATCTAAAATATGTAAAGAACTCAAAACACTTAACACCAAAAAACCAAACAGCCCAATCAATAAGTGGGCAAATGAAATAAACAGACAGTTCTCAAAAGAAGAAATACAAATGACCAGCAAATGAAAAAACGTTCAACCTTTTTAGCAATTAGGGAAATGCAAATCAAAACTACAATGAGTTTTTATCTCACTCCAGTTAGAGTGGCAGTCATGAAGAATATAAATAATAATAAATTCTAGAGAAGATGTGGAGAAAAAAAGAACACTTTTATACTACTAGGATTGTAAATTAGTACAACCACTATGGATATCAGTATGGCAGTTCCTCAAAACATTAGGAATGGAACCATCATATGACCCAGCTATACCACTACTTGGTATTGATCCAAAAGAATTAAAGTCATTATACAGTAAGGATACAAGCATACCCATGTTTATAACAACACAATTCACAATAGCCAAATTATGAAACCAGCCTAGGTGTCCTTCAATAGATGTATTGATAAATAAAATGTGATATATATACACAATGGAGTTTTGTTCAGTCATAAAGAACAATAAAAATGCATCATTTGCAGGAAAATGGATGGAACTTATGAGTATTATATTAAGCAAAATAACTCAAACTCAGAAAGTGGAAGGTCATAAGTTTTCTCTCATATGTGGAAGCTAGAGAAGAAAAGTGGGGAAAGAGTTGATGGGGGATCTCATGAAAATCAAAGGGAGATCAGCAGAGTAATGGAAAGGGATGAGGGAAAGAAAGAAGGGAGAGAAGGGAAAGGAGAAACACTGGGGAATTATATTGTTTTATCAAGTTATACTGTTTTATCATGTGCAGGTATGAATATATAACAACAAATCCCACTATTATTTACAATTATAATATATCAATAAAAATATGGGGAAAGACTGCTAAAATTTCTTTCAAAAATTAATTAAAATTTTTAAAAAGAGGCTGAGGATGTGGCTTAGTGGTAGAATGTTTGCCTAGCATATGCAAAGCCTTGGGTTCAATCCTCAGCACCGCAAAGAAACAGAAAGATCACTCTGGCACCATGTGGGGAAAGGAGTGGAAGGAGAAGAGATGGGAGACAGGAAGGCTGAACAGAAGATCTTTATATTTGTTCAGGTAGGATCTAATATAAGGGTGTGAACTAGAGTGGTAGCAACAGGGATGGAGTAGGAACAGATTCATTAGGTATTTAAAAGGTGAATTGTAAGATATGTTGACAGAATAGATGTGAAGAGATGAAAAATGAAGAGTAATAGTTATGTTCTGTCAAGGCTCCATTTCTCCAACGTAGCAATTCAGCTCTGGCCCAGACTTGCATAACTTGACTCAGCAAAACAAAACCTGCATTTAGCATATCGACCCTTCTTGAAGAGCACATGAATTACCATCTCCCGTTCATTGAGCAAAGTCTTTAAGCATCTTATTTTTCATCTCAGTTTATCAGAATATAACCAACTCCTAAAGACTCCTGCTGATCTGCAGGCTTAGTCCCTAAGTACTGTCCTGCATGATTTAAAATTAAGCCACATATAGCACCTCTCTTTAGGATTTCTGGCAAATAAAATTTTCTCCAGGTTATAAATAAATGTGTGGAAGAATGGATGAATGGATAGATGGGTAAGTGAATTAATGAGTAAAGGAACATCTAACATTTGCAATCTTAGGTGCTATAGAAAGAAATGCTTGTTGTGTGCCCTATCTGCACAAAATCTTTGTGTATGTCTAAGAAACATTGCAGCAATATTTTATTTACTCCTCCCATGCCTTTGCCTCTGCTTCCTGAGCTTCTCAGAACCAACTCCTATAGACTCCTGCTGATCTGCAGGCTTAATCCCTAAGTACTGTCCTGCATGATTTAAAATTAATTCACCCTTCCTGATCTAAAGGTCCAGACAGGTCTGAGCTCCTCCACAGCTACCAGGTCTCAGTTCTCCTCACTCCTCCCAAGCCATGTCTTATTCCTCTGTGAGAGTATCTAATCCCCTTCTCTGTCTGGAGCCTGGCCCTATGCACCAGCTCTTTAACAGGAGAGTCTTGTAGCCCAATTGATATCCAACTAATTATAAACCCTAATATGTAATCATAAAGAGCTTGTACATAGAGTCAGTTTCATATCTGTACTCCCAGTGCCTATCACAGGGCTGTGCATGCAATAGATTCAATCACTGCTTATTAAACAAAAAGGCCAAGCTGAGCTGTGATGCACACCTGTAATTCCAGTGACTCAGGAGGCTGAGGCAGGAGGATCAAAAGTTCCAGGCCAACCTCAGCAACTTATTGAGGCCCTAAGCAACTTAGTGAGACCCTGTCTCAAAATGAAAAATAAAAAAGGACTTGGATGTAGCACAATGGTCAAGTGCCCCTAGGTTCAATCCCCAGTACAAAAAAAAAAAAATTTTTTTTAATTTTTCCTTTTTGTGGTACTAGGAACTGAACCCAGAGTCACTCTATCACTGAGCTACTGGGGACTGAACCCAGGAACACTCTACCATTGAGCTACATCTTTAGCCCTTTTTATTATTTTATCTTGCAAAGCTGCCCAGGATGGCCTCAAACTTCTGATCCACCTGCCTCAGCCTGCTGAGTAGATGGAATTACAGGCATGCACCCCCCAAAGCCAGCAAGATAATATTATTTTAAGATTAAAAGTATGATCTTTAGAGTTAGACTTCTGAATGTGAACCACAGTTCTACAGCTTACTATGCAACTATGATGTCTTCCAGTGATCACTGTCTCCTGGTATTCATAGTCTTAGGCAATCCCCTCCTTGGACAATTTACCCTTGGAGCACTTAGTTTCTTTTTTTTTGGTGGGGTGGTACCAGGGATTGAACTCAGGGGCACTCAAACACTGAGCCACATCCCCAGCCCAATTTTTTTATTTTATTAGAAAGAGGGTCTCACTGAGTTACTTAGCACCTTGCCGTTGCTAAGGCTGGCTTTGAACTCGCAATCCTCCTGTCTCAGCCTCCCAAGCTGCTGAGATTACAGGCGTGCACCACCACACCTAGCCTCTTTTTTAAAAAAAAATATTTTTTTTTTAGTTGTAGGTGGACACAATATATATATTTATTTATTTTTATGTGGTTCTCTCATGCAAGGCAAGCACTCTACTACTAAGCCACAACCCCAGCCCCACCTTGTTTCTTAATGTATACAGTTGGAAGATAATAATACCCACCTCATAGTTTTGATGAGAATTAAGAATGTTACATATAAAATGCTTGGAAGAGCTCCTGGTGCATAATTAGCTCCATACAGGCATCAGTTATTGATTTTTTGCTTCCCTGGGCCAGCTTCCCAGGATCTGCCCAGCATGATTAGACAGGTCTCATGTCATGTATTACTTTCCTCTCATTCAAAACTGTCCTGGGATTCTCCAGAGTCTCAATGTGATGCTTCCCTTAATGAACAGCAATGTGGCCTAACAGAAAGGAAATGGATGAGCTTTTGCCTTAGTCTGACTCCTAGCTCTGTCATTATCAGCCATGTGATTTTTTTCTTTTTTCTTTTCTTTCTTTCTTTCTTTCTTTTTTTTTTCTGGTACTGGGGATTGAACCCAGACCCTTGAACATGCTAGACAAGCACTCTATTGACAAGCTCCATCCCCAGCCCTTTTTATTAGGAGACAGGGTCTCTCTAAGTTTCCCAGGCTGGACTTGAACTTACAGTTTTTCTGCCTCAAACTTCCTGAGTAGCTGGGACTACAGGCATATACCATGACACCCAGCTTTAGCCATGTGATTTTGGACAGGTTGGTTATTTCATCTCTTTGGGGCTCATTTCCTCACATATGGAATAGAAATAAAATGCTTAGGGTTTTGTAAGGTTTTTCTAATTAAATAAAATGTTTTTTTAAATGTCTGGTACATAAGAGGTAATCAAATGTGAGTATCATTATAATTTAACTTTTAAAGTCAAATTTTAAAAATTATTAAGCCCTCATTTCCTCATCTGTAAAGTAGTGATAATAATATCAACCTTGAAGTGGTTCTGTGAATATGAGAGATAATGTAAGAGTTAGAGCCTGGCAGAGCACTGAGCACATGGTAGGTTCTCAGAAAAGTTCATAGTAGCTGCTGTTACTGTTGATATTACCATTGCTATTTCATTTAAAGAAAAGCAAGGTTAGAAACAACAAGCCAGCTCTCACTATTCTCTGCTCAATGGAAGGTAGTCTAGAGAATTGCTCCTGAACCTCCCTCTTTTATTTTTTAAAAAATCACATTGACGAACATTGATTCCTCTCCCACTAATGAGAGTCAAAAATAGAACCAAAGAGGAGACAGGAAGGAGAAAGAAAAAGGAATGACTCACTGGCTACTTGAGGAAGGAGACCATGTCATCAAGAACAATCAAGTCGCTTCTAAGCAACAGACATTCATTGAACTCTTCATATGAAGAAAGCATTATGACAAAGAATGGACACCAGAGTGAGCAAGCCACTGCCCAGGCCTCCAGCAACTCTGTCAGTGTGGCAGACAGACACAGAGGTAAGCGGATGAAGACTAATGTCAACTGAACACCTATTATGTGCCAGGGCATTTTGATAAGTGCCTTACATATGGGATCTTTTCATAATTTGAGGTAACAAAATAAAATTGCTAGTTGAGCATTGCTCTGTGCCATAGATTAAGTACTTTTCCCATTTGATTTAATTTTCAAAACAGCCTTCTGAAATACTCTTACCTTCATTTACAGATAAATAAATGTCAAATAACTTGCCATAAGATCTCGAATCCAGGAACACTCTACCATTTGTCAGTTCATGGCAAACTCAGAATCAAACTTGGACTCTTTCTGATTGCAAAGCCAATGCTCTTTTCAGAACAACTTTTCTCCTACATTATTTCTATTAATTATAATTTCAGCCTGAAGCAAGTCAAGTTTGCATCTCTTTTTCATATATCAATTAACTGAGGATCACAGAAGTTAAGAAAATTGCTAGTCACAAGCTATAAATGAGCAAAGTCAACAAGTTCAATCCCCAGTATTACAAGAAGAAGAAGAAAAAAAAAAAGCTGAATTAGGATACAAATTCCATCAAAGCCTTTGAGTTTTCAATACAGCCTACAGCCAACCAGACTGTGTATACTTGTTCCTCTGCTCCCTAGGACAGGACCGAGTTCACCCAACAGCTTCCCAGACAGGAGGTCCTCCAACCATGGCTAAGGCTACCAGGAATCCTTCCAAGGACTTTCCTTACACCAGAGTATAAGGCTGGAAATCTCTTGCAGATATTAAATGAAATAATGTGTCTAGAACACAAGTGCTCAACTAATATTCACTCCTACCCTTAACTTCTTTACAGAGATCCCTCACAGTTACCCATACACACACTAATCATGTTTGCTTCACATTTCTGCCCAGGCTACACTCTGCTACATGTGCTCTCTCCCAGCTTTTCCAGTTGTCTTGACCATCATATTGTTGAATTCTAAAGTTAAAAGAAACCTCATAAGTTATTCAATCTACTCCCTCAATCAAAGTAGGCATTCCTTCCATGCCACATTTACATTGTTTATTTATTTGTTTGTTCTAATTTATTATATATAACAATAGAATGCATTTTGATTCATAGTACACAAATGGAGCACAATTTTTCATTTCTCTGGTTGTACACAAAATAGAGTCACATCATTCATGTCTTCATACATGTATCTAGGGTAATGATGTCCATCTCATTCCATCATCTTTTCTACCCCCATACCCCCTGTCCTCACCTCCCTCCCCTTTGCCCTATTTAAAGTTCTTCCATTCCTCATATGCTCCCCTTCATGCATCAACATCCACTTATCAGAGAAAACATTCAGCCTTTGGTTTTTTGGAATTGGCTTACTTCACTTAGCATGATATTCTCCAATTCCATCCATTTACCTGCAAATGCCATGATTTGATTCTCTTTTAACGCTGCTGTGTAATATTCCATGCCACATTTACATTGGATATTTCCAGTATCAGACACACACTACCTCTCCAGGCAGTCATTCCACTGACCACAATTCTGGTTATTAGAAAATTTCTTCCTTTCATTGAGCTGAAATCTACTTTCTATCCGTTGACTTAACTGTTCTCTGGAGACATGAAGAATAAATCTACTGATTCACTCATGTGGCAGCCATCCAAATATTTAAGTCCTGTCTTCGTTTAACTATTTTAGAGTTTACAATATTTTTTCCTCTTATTATCTGTCTTAATTCACAGAAATGTGAGAGATCTAATATCTGCATTCCACAAAAGGGGCAACTGAGACTTAAAGAGGCAAGACTGGGACTGATGAAAATGAGCTTAAATAAACCAGGTCTTAAGTCTCCAAGAGACCAGCGCCCTTTTCACAAGGCTATATCACTGAGTTTTCAATCACCTGTCACAGGGACCTTGACAATTAGCAGAATGACCAGAACAGTGAAGGGAACTTGAAACCTACTAAAGATGTTAAGCCCTGGGGGGATGGGGAATAGTAGGCTCTCTTCAGATATCTAAAATGCCTATCTCTTTTTCTTTCAAATCTTTACCGGACACTGATTTTGTGCCAAGATAGATACACAGATAGATACAACACAGTGTATCTAGCATTAAAGTCTACAGTGTCTGTTTACTGTAGAAGATAAACCTATATTGGATTCGAGTTCTGACGTAGGAAAGCCCCCTTTCCTGTGCCTTCCTTGTGCCTTTCCTTCAAGTAACATCCTTCTTTCAGAGCTCAGTTCAGCGTAGCATTCCCACCATCCTGGCAAAATCAAATGCTCCCCAATTATATGCTTTCCTGGCACCATGTGCTTCTCATTTGAAAAGCACTCATCCCCACTGTAATTTTGTATTTATTTGTATAATTATTTGATTAGGATCTGTCTCCCCTGCCAAACTGCAAGTGCCACAAGAACAGGATGTCTGGTTTCACTTACTATTGTGTCTCCCGTGCCTGGCACAGCACCTGGCACATAAGGCTGGAGTGTTCCAATAAATATCTGTTGAAAGGATGAATTTATTGGGTGCCTGCAACATTGTGGATAGAACACATTGAATGTCAGATGAGTCTTTCTGAAATTCAAATCTCATCATCTCCCTCTGAGTCTAAATATCTTCCTTGGTTTTCTAAAGCCCACAGCTTCTCAGTAGTTATAGACCCTTCAAGAGTCTAACTCAGATTTCCCTGCCAATTTCTGGTGTCTCATTCCTTGATGGGACCAATGAGTTCCAGTTTTTCCTAAATATCTGTGGTCTCCCAAACACAGTACTCCTTCATACCTCTGCACCTTTGCATATGCCAATCCTTGCTTATACTGTCCCTTCCTTTTTATAATATGGGACCTTATTCACAGGTCTTCTCTGAAGTTTTCCCTGATACACCAACACACAAGGTAACTTCTTTCCCTGCCTATAGAAGGTTTGGCATTGTATCATTGTACATATCATATTCACTATAGTTTCTGGCGCATCTGTCTGTCTTCCCTTTTAGAATGTGAGGACCTTCAAATGGAAGTGTATTTAGACCCTCAACTATAGCACCTGGCACATAGTAGGCACTTAATAAGAATGCTGGTGAATGAAACTCAAAGGTTGACTATGTACTGAGTTGGGAACTCAATTAGAACTTCAGGGTTGAATGAAATAAGCCCTGTGACATCATACATGCCATCACCTCTTTTTGGTCCCTTTCATTGTTGTAGAGGGAGGGCTAGTTGTGGCTCAGTGGTAGAGTACTTACCTCACACCTGTGAGGTACTGGGTTCAATCCTCAGCACCACATAAAAATAAATAAATAAAAATATTGTGCCCATCTACAACTAAAAAAAAAAAAAGAGGGAGGCTCAGAGTAGTGACAGAACTTGGGAAGCCACACAATGAGTGAGAAGTTAACTCTGGTGCCTCCACCGAGTCCTGCAACATACTCACTCCCCTAGTGTTATACTTCCCTAGTGTTATGATTTGGATGTGAGGTGACCCCCAAAATCTCATGTGTGAGAAAATGCAAGAAGGCTTAGACGTAAAATGAATGGGTTATGAGAGTCTTAACCCAATCCGTGAATTAATCCCCCCATGGGATTAATCAAGTGGCAACTGAAGGCAGGTAGGATATGGCTGGAAGAGGTAGGTCCCTGGGGGCATGCCTTTGGGGCATATATTTTGTATCTGGCAAGTGGAATCTTTCTGCTTCCTGATTTCCGTGTAAGCTGCTTCCCTCTGCCACACTCTTCCCCCATATTTTTCTGCCTCACCTCAAGTCCTGAGGAATGGGGCCTGCTATCTATGGACTGAGACCTCTGAAACCATGAGGTCTAAAATAAACTTTTCTGAGCCCGCGGGGGCTGCTTCGTGGAGCCTACTCTTATCGGAGCATACACCGAGCACGGAGCGGCCAAGTTCCGGCTCCCAGAACTGCCCTGGCCCAGGGCTAGGAGCCCGCGGAAACTGCTTCTCGGTCAGGGTCCTGCTGAGGGCCGGTCAGGACTCACCCATTGCTTTGGTTGCCCGGCAAGGGGAACGAAATGCTGCCATTCGCATAGGATACCAACATGGCAGAGATCTGATGTCATCAGAAAGCGGCGGAGGAGAGAACTTCATCAATACCAGCGGCGACAGAAACAG
>NW_026000082.1:13723584-13804459 GCF_001458135.2 Marmota marmota marmota | reverse complement strand
GGGATGAGAGGTGGGAGGGAAAGGGAGAGAGAAGGGAAATTGCATGGAAATGGAAGGAGACCCTCAGGGTTATACAGTGGAGGGGGTAGAGAGAGAGGAGGGGAGGGGAGGGGAGAGGTGGGGAGGGGGGATGGTGGAGGATGGGAAAGGCAGCGGAGCACAACAGACACTAGTATGGCAATATGTAAATCAATGGATGTGTAACTGATATGATTCTGCAATCTGTGTATGGGGTGAAGGTGGGAGTTCATAACCCACTTGAATCAAAGTGTGGAATATGATATGTCAAGAAATTTGTAATGCTTTGAACAACCAACAATAAAAAATTTAAAAAATAAAATAAAATAAAATAAAATAAACTTTTCTCCTTTGCAGTTTTTCTGGTTTGGTCTTTTAGTCACAGCAGTGAAAAAGCTGACTAACATACCTAGTGAGTCTTCTCTCTCTACCCCTCTTCAATTCCCTCCCTCCTGGCCAGAGTTGGGTAGGGATGATAGGCACCAGGGAGGTAGGTAATGGGAGTATTGGGGCTGGCTCTCCCCATACCCATTCTCAGAACCACAGATGCTCAGCGTCAAGTCCTTTGTATTTTGTAGCAGCTGGGAATCAAGGCTTTATGTCTCATGGGAATGGGAGAAAACAAGTAAAAAAAAAAAAATCTGGAGCCCAAGGACACGTAAGTAGCAACTGGTTATATCCTTCAGGAAAAAAGGCAAGAAAGAGGCCACTGGAGTCCAGGACTGAGGGTTATGAAGCACTGCACTGTGCTCTGTGATCCTATCTAGGCTTTGAAGTTCAGGTCAAAGGGTACCTATCTTGGGAAGTCCTTCGTGATGCAGTTTCAAAATTCATCACCATTCCTTTTGGAATGTACTTTGGCTTCTTTTTTAGCAGTAGCAGAGCACAGACTATGAGAGCTAGACAATTATTGGGAGAATATCAATTTCACATGTATTTACTGAGTCTGCTCTGTCAGTGAATAAGATCTATGTGATTCCTACCCTCAGAACTCTCATAGTCCAGTGAGGAATTTACTATACAGGTGACAACTATGATAGGTACACACAGAGTCAACTCCCTTGTTTTAGTCAGCTTTTTTCTTTTCTTTATTTCTTTTTTTTTTTTTTTTTCTGTGACTAAAAGACCTGACAAGAACAATTTTAGAGGAGGAAAAACTTATTTGGGGACTCACAGTTTCAGAGGTCTGAGTCCATCAAAGGCCTGCTCCATTCCTTAGAACTCAAGGTGAGACTGAACATCATGGCAGAAGAGTATGGCAGAGGGAAGCAGCTCACATGATAATCACAAAGCAGAGAGGGACTACACTTGACAGATGCAAAATATATACACCAAAGGCATGCCTCCAATAACCCACCTCCTCCAGCCACACCCTACCTACCTTCACTCACCACTCAGTTAATCCCATCAGGGATTAATTCACTGATTGGGTTAAGACTCCCAATCATTTCTCCTCTAAACCTCCTTGCATTGTCTCACACATGAGCTTTTAGAGGACACCTTACATCCAAACCATAACATCCCTAATTTTACAGATGGGAAACCAAACCCCCGAGAAACAAGTAACCTGTTTTCTTATTTTTGACATTGTTCTCTCAGACAAAACCCTCAAAACCTCTCACAGATGTGACCACCAACTTCCATAAAGATATAGGCACCACATTATACTTCAAGCAGATGAACTGAAAGTTATAGAGCTTCCTTTCATTGTTTCTCAATGTATCTGGCATATCTCAGACATTCAATAAATACTTGTTGAATGAATGGATCACAGCACCTATGTCAGGAATGTGTTTCCACTCCCACCTATACTTCTTATTTAGACTGGAAGAAAGACTGTGCCTCGTCATTTCTGTACCCTCAGTATCTAGAGCAGTGCTTGGCGCCTGCCAGCAAAACTATTTAACAAACCTGGGTGCTGTTGTCCATGCCTGTAATCACAGTTACTCAGGAGACTTGGGCAGAAAGATTGCAAGTTTGAGGCCATCCTGGGCAATTTAGTGAAACCCTATCCCAAAATAAAAATAAAAAGGGTGGGAGATGAAGCTAGATCAATTGTAGAGAGCTTGCCTAGCAGACACACAGCCCTGGTTCAATCCTTACTATGGGAAGCAGGGGTGGTGGTGGTGCACTTTAAAGCAACAAAGAAATTAATGAATGAGAGAAGAGTGGACAATATGATCTCTCTGTTGCCCTAAATAACATCCCCCAAACACACACCCATCTTCTTGAAACCCTCTATTTCCTAGCTTCGGGGATACCGCACTTTTCTGGTTCTTTGCCATCATCTCTTCCTGCTCTTGCTCTGTCTCCTACACTGGCTTCTTATCCTCCCCTGGGCCCTCACTTTCAAGTTACAGATGGAAATTTCCAGTTGTCTGCTGGACATCTCCACTTAGTCTGAATCCCTTGGCATGTACATGGTTAATTACTCATTATCACTTATTTCATTTGTGTCTTCTCTCACAAATAAGTCCTCATGAACACCTCACACATGTCTGGACACACAGCAGGTATTCTAAAGATGTCTGCTAAATGAACTATAATATTCCAATGCTGTGCATGGACAAATTTAGCATCAGAGTTGCCAACCCATTTCCTCTTCACTCTTTTTGCCTCCAAATTGACATCAGCACCATTCACAGCACTCTGAGAAATCTCTCTGGGGAATTCATTTAATTTGCCACCTGCTGTATCCTTTATGTGACTCACCAACTCCCTTCAAGACAGGAAAATGTAGGGAGAAAAGTGAGGTGGGAGAGGGCCAAGAGGAAAAAGAGAATCTTGGAACAAGATTACACTTAATATATCGTCAGGTCACAGCAAGTAAGAGGAAATGAAGAAAGTCAGGTCTGGCACTGAAAATTACAGGTGCTAAAAATAGTTCTCTGGTCAGACAATTCACAGAAAAGAAATGGTTAAGGGATGACTGTCCAATAAGTAATCAGAGAAATACAATGTGAAATGACAAAATATAATTTTTTACCTATTGAATTAGTTAAACTAAGACTCCATGATATTAGCTTTCCACACAGATAAAACAAAATAGGGATTTCACTATTTAGAATATGTCTAAAGGAAATAAATAAGAAACCTATGAGAAGTTTTGCAAATTGAGAATGATCATGGCAATATTATTCAAAACAGTCCCAAACTGGAAAGCAGTTATAAGTAATCAAATAATGGGGAGGAAATTAGCTTTGAGGGGCTAGAGACAAGACCTCATTCTCTCACCAGTTTAGAGAGCTCAGCACAACGTAACTGTAAGAAATACTGTTGACTGAATTAATTAATGAATGGATATGGTACTCCCTTCCTATAAAGTATAATGAAGTCATTAAAAACATAAAGACTTTCTAATAATGTTAGATATATTTATGTTGTCATGTAAAATAAAAGTTCACAGAAAAGAAACTGGAAAGAAATCAACAAAAAATATCAATCATATTTTCTTCTTTAAGCTTGGCTGTAATTTAAAAATATTTTTATATTACTTTTTTAATTCAGAAGAAATTAAACCCCTAGTAAGAGCTGGCAGTTACTATTCTTACTATTCATAGTCCAGGGAGAAGGAAAAATGGGAAAAAACATGGGAGACCAACAATAAGTTGATATTATAGCTAGATAGTGACGTTCTTGTACTATTTACTGTTCCTGCTTGAGTTAAATACATTTGAAATTTTCCGTAATAAACAGCTTTAAAAAAATAAGAAGACCTGAAACAACACACTATCTGGGAAGAATACAGGGAGTTCCATTTTTTTTTAATTTTATAATTTTATTTTAATTGTAGTTGGACATAACACCTTTATTTTATTTATGTGGTGCTGAGGATCGGCGCGCTAGGTGGGTGCTCTACTGCTGAGTCACAACCCCAGCCCTGAGAGTTCCATTTTTAATGGGATATAAAACTCTATATTTCATGGATGTTAAAATGCCTACTTTTCCGTATTTAAGCCTCTCTGAAATAAGGATGTATCTTACAATTGACAATACCTTAGATTCTCTAAAACACAATACTTAAAACACCATATGGGGGAGGAAGTAGGAACTGAGGCTGAAGCTAGATTTTGGCTGTCTTGAATACCAGGCCAAGGCACTGGGACACTGTCCTGAGGAGAATGAGTGATGCTCCCGTCAAGGGGAGGAAATTCAGTAAGTATGTGCTAAATGGTAAGGGTGTTATTATTGGGACACTGCTGCGCATATCAAGGGCCAGAAGACACTGGCCTTTGTGGAAAAAGTGTTTGAGGACTTGCCCTCCTCTCTTGTCATCTCATGAGTCCCAGTTTTCTTCTTCCTCAAATCTTTCACATTACTTTCATTTTCCTGAAAGCATAATTGTTTTCCTAGAACCCAAGCCAGCACCATCACTGATGTAAATATCCACAGTCCTGAGTCCCCACAGTAGCTTCTGATGTGACATTTTAAAGCCAAAAAACCTCTGCTTGATGCCTGGCACAGGGACCTACTACTGAACTCATTCCCGAATGGAGATAAAAGGAGTTCACGTATACAGGGCAGGCAAGAGATTAAACTGAACTTCCCAGGACATCTGGGACTTAACTAGAAAGAGAAATCAGGAGTTCAGGATCTCCAGCCTGCTCTGGGCTATGCTTTCCCTCTGTGTCTCAGAGCTGCTTTCTTTGGGGATTTGGCCCCAGTAACCATAGCAGACAAATCCCCTAAGGATCATTTGCATACAGGTGCCAAAGTGTTCTAAAAATAGGATCAACACTCTGGCTCCACAAAGCAAAAGCCTTGAAATTTATTTATAAAGGATGGTGGGGCAAGCATGTGAGGAAGGAGGAGGAACCTCTCAGGAGCAGCCTAACAACAGGAAGCTATAATTGCAGGCTCGGAGTCAAGAGCCCTGGGATCATTTAATTTTGCCACTCATTTGCTTCGTGGGCTTAAGAACAACCTGGGCTTTGGACCTTCCATCTTTAAAATAGGGATATTAGACTAGATGATTTTTAGGGCCCCTTTTAGCTCTATGGAGTTATAAGGATATTATGTATACTGCATCAGGATACAAAATAATTATTATTATAATGAAATAATAATTTTAACATGAATTGAGTACTTACTAAGTGACAGGCACTGTGACAAGTGTTTTTCATACATTACTTCAACAGTCCTCACAACCAGCTCTTTGAGGTGATTAGGAACTCAAAGATACTGAGGTACTAAGAAGAATGTTTACAGAGTACTTGCAAATATTCCCATTTAAAGAGTGTTAGAGCTGGGGATTTAACCCCTATGCTGTTCTGTCTTCCAGGTTGCTAGGATGCTAAACTTATCCCTGATTTTCTAACCTAATGGTTTCAGGGACTTATGTTCATATCACCCCTTTCCATCCTGTTCTCCCTAGGTTCCCACCACCATGGGATACTCCTGAAGTTCCAAACATTGTATTCCCCTATCTCGGTGCTTTGCTTATGCTGTTCCTTCTGCCTGGAAAAGCCTTATCCCCTGCCCTGCTGAACCAGTCCCTACCTATCAATCAGACTTCAACACAAATGCATCCCCCTCCATGACTCATTTCCTCCAATACCCACAGGCAGAAGTAATGACTGGGTAACATTTGCTGTAACAGAGTGTGCCAGGCACCATGGTAATTCTTACCACAACTTTCTGGGAGAAGTTCCTGTTTCATGCTCTTCTTACGTATGAAATAACTGAGATTTAGAGACTAAATATCTTACCTGAAGTCATATAGATGAACCCTATGGTCTGATCTGACAGTCTTCCTTACCCCTGTTCTACCCACTTTCTAACTAAGCAGTACATGAATTGCTACAATGTTTGTCTCTTCCATGAGATAATAAACTCTTCTAGTGACTTTTATAAAAACTCTACATATAAACTCTTTCTATAAATCCTTGTAGTGGTTTAGTTTGTTTGTTTGATAGATTCAATTTTGAATGTTTGAATGAACAGCTGAGAGATCATTTGAGCAGTGTACCAGGGAGATAGTGGGGAATCAGGCTAGAATCATAACCAAAGAGAAAACAAAAAGGTTAAGACCCTCACTGTATCTAATCTTTCTCTGCCACTTGTTCCTTTGGAACAAGATTAAAAAAAAACAAAAACAAAACAAAACAACTATCTATGCTCCTTGGCACCCACTTCTGTTCTCACCTCAGGAGTGAGATCACCTCCTCCAAAAAGCCTATTGAAACTACCCTAATTCTCATCATTCCCTTAACTTTAGTGTTCCTTTAGCACATAGGTGTCATTTAATTAAACACTGTAAACCTTAATGAAGAGGTACTATGAGGGACAACAGAAAGACTATGGATTTGAGGATGAAGCCCAACAGAGTTCCAATTCCCACTCCACCACTTCCTGACATGTAACCTTGGACCAGTTACTTGACTTTCTCAACTACAGACTAGCCAAAAAACAGTGTTGATAATAATATCCTTTTCTCCATATTGTTGGGAGGATAAAATGAGTTAAGTGTTGTGACAGTGCCTTGTCAGCTGTAAAGCTCTGTATAAACATGAGTCGTGTTCATTCAGCTTACAGTTTGCCCTCAATCTGTTTGTTCTTTCCCCAGGAACCAGCTCCAGGCCAGGTCTCAGATTCCTGGGGAGATGGAGGTGTAGGAAAGTGTACAGAAGGAGGAGCCCAAGAAAGTTGGGATGGGAGCTTCCTCAACAAACTTCTGCTGCAAGGAAATGAAAAGACTTATTCCCCCACTGGTGGTAAATTTCCAAGCCAGCCTTTGGGCTCAATCAGTTGACATGGCAACAACCAGTGGGGCAGGACAGTACCATAAGAGGGCACTTTCTCCCCTCACAAAATGACACCTCATGGTAGTCTGAACACAATGTCTAACCTCAGGAACACCTTGGATTTTTTTTTGTCCCCCACCCATTACCTTCATTATCTATTCCTCCCCAAGTGTAGCTGAGAAAACTGTGAAAAGTTCAGCCTGAAGTCATATGTAAAATAATTATTATAGCAAACCCAGCCCTATGGCACATGCCTGTAATTTCAGCTCCTCAGAAGGCTGAGACAGAAGGATCACAAGTTCAAGGCCAGCCTGGGCAATTTAGTGAGATCCTGTCGAAAGATAAAACATTTAAAAAGGGCTGGGATCTAGCTCAGTGATACAGTGCCCCTGGGTTCAATCCCAGTACTATAAATACATAAATAAGAATAAAATAGTCCCTGTAGCAAGTCACAGTTGTGTGTACCTATAGTCCCTGCTACTGGAGACACTGAGACAGGAGGACTGCTTAAGCCCAAGGCTTAAAGACCAATCTGGGAAACATAGTGAGACTCCATTTCAAAATAGATAGATACAATTAAACAGTTCCTTAAGAGGAGGCTGTGATGTCCCGGGACGGCTCCAGTACAGCATTGTTGGCTCCAGTACAGTGTTGCTTGTGGTTAGGTCTTACTTTTTATATGTAAAAGTAGTGTGATTCAGTGAGAGGAACGCAGTTGTGTTTGGAGGTGATTAAAAAAATCCTGGGTTCAAGTCCCATTTAACCCTAACACTTTCCTACACCTCCATCTCCCCAGTCACATAACTTTGCCTCTTTGGGCCTCGGATTCCTCGTGTGTGTATTGAAGATTATAAGACTTCCTCTTATGATGATCATGTGAGATTCCATAAATATCAGATGATCTGCCTGATCTAGTGTCCACAATGGCTCTGAGAGAAAAGTGAGTAAGAAAATAGTGTGCCCTTCTATAGAGGCCAGCCAAGAGAAGCTTCAGACCTCCTAGCCATTGATGGGCAGAACTGATGGAGAAGGAGGGAGACCTTGACTCGGGACTTATCACTCACTTTGATTTTGGCAGTGTTTTGGGGATTTTGCTTGTTTATTGTTATTGTTGTTATTGTGGCAATACTGAGGATTAAACACAGGGCTACTCTGCCACTGAGCTACATTTCCTTTTTTAAAAATATTTATTTATTTATTTATTTTGAGACAGGCCCTTGCTATGTTGCCCAGGCTACCCTCAAACTTGC
Source organism: Marmota marmota marmota (assembly GCF_001458135.2). NCBI lineage: Eukaryota > Metazoa > Chordata > Mammalia > Rodentia > Sciuridae > Marmota > Marmota marmota. The sequence goes on along the minus strand of NW_026000082.1, from coordinate 13,796,448 downwards.
CATCTTCCTGCCTCCCAAGTAGCTGGGATACCAGGCATACAACACCATGACCAGCTATTCTGTGAGTCTTTATTGAACTCTTATTCTTGGCAAGTTCCTGTGCCTGTGCCTGTGCCTTGCCTGGTGCTGGAGCTGTAGACATGATTAGACTTGGCCCCTGCCCTGAATCAAGCAACAAATACATGAAAAAAAATATTCAACATCTCTAGCAATTAGAGAAATGCAAATCAAAACTACTCTTTAAGATTTCATCTTACTCTAGTCAAAATGGCAACTATTAAGAATACAAACAACAATAAGTGTTGGCAAGGATGTGGGGGAAAAGGCATACTCATACATTGCTAGTGGGACTGCAAATTGGTGCAGCCAATATGGAAAGCAGTATGGAGATTACTTAGAGCCGTTTTTTAACTGTTCTGTTCTAGCTCCTTCTAGAACTGGAAGAATCTATCAGGTATTCCCTTAAAACTATAATTCTGACTTTGTCTTTTATTTCTTCACTAATTACTTCAGACTTTATTTTCTCAGGTGGCTTATCCTCTCCTGCGCAGGAAAAATTACCCTGGCAAGGTGCTGGCCGCTTTGTGATAGAGTGCCAGTCTAATGGATTTATTATATATTGATGGGGAGACCCCCTCCCTCCCAGGTTTTAAGCACTGGAGTGACAGTGATCAGAAAACACTTGGAGAGAGCAAGACTGAGGTCAAGAAGCTCCATTCAGGCTGCTGCTATAGTCTAAGTGGAGAGAAAATGGGAATCTGAGGTAGGAAAGGGGAAGAGAAGAGAGCCAGGCTCACAGTCAGCCCTCAAAACAAATAAACAGAATAAAGGTTTGTAGAACAGAATTGGGATGAGTTTTGGAGAAATTTAGGAGATAGAATTGAGGGTTCTCGTGAACAATGGAATGAATAGGAACAGGAATAAAGGATGACCTCAGTTTTGAGCTGGAGGCAGTGTTGGTGAGGGTGCTCAAGACAAGCAACACAGATATCCCCTTAGACTTGACCTCCTATTCATCCAGGCCTGAGCCAGAGACTCTGTGTCATTAGCTCAGAGTTGACAGACTTCACCAAGGAAGGTGAGAAGCACTAGAGTACAGAGAGGATGAGAGTTTCCAATGTCACCTTGCAACTCAAGGTGCAGGGCAATTGTGTGGGGGAAGGAGGAGTCGCAGGAGGGAGGGGGGTTATAAACCCTCAGTTAAAGGGCCTCCCCTACTCCAACCCCTGCCCTTAGCAATACATCAGGAAGGTTCTAAGGAAGCTAAATCATTTCCAATCTTCAAAGGCAACTAGACATTTGCAGGGGCAGAGTACTGAAAATGGAGGTGAAGAGGGGAGACGCACATCTAATTTCTCTGCTGATGGCTCCATATTGTCAACCCCATAGCTCAGTCTTAAAAATGATAGCTATCACCCAAGATCAGTCACAACAGTAAGGCATAATAGGACAGGAACAAACAAATCCTGACTTACCCCTCACCCCCACTATGGGACTTTGTGTTTGATTATCAAGCATTTGTTACAGGCACCATGCTAGGCCTCTTCCTTATACTGTCACATTTAATCTTTACTACAATATTAAGAAGTATTAACACTTTTCCTATTTTACAGCTGATTAAACAGGTTCAGAGACACTACTTATGCCATGTGTTCATTCTACCACAGCTGAACTGAGTCCCCTATGCCTCCCCTCATCCTGGGCCACAGTGTGTGGCAGATCCTAAGAGACAATTACATTAAGTGTCAGCTCACTTAATTATATATCTATACACCGGTGTTGCTCAACCTGGGATGCTTATTAGAATCACTTATGAAGTCATGGGGGCTAGAGAGACAGGAGAGTTGATAGAAAGGGAGGGGAGTCTGGAAAGCTAACAGGTAATAGTTTACAACAGATGTGTCCCTTTTCAAGAATGTTTGCTTGGAGATTACAATTTTTAGCTATGGTGTTGACTCTTAATTTCCTGTGAGGTCCACAGAGTATCACAGCGCATTAGAAAGAATGGTGAAGGCAATTGGGTGTGACAAGAACACAGTAGAAAGCTCTAATTTTGAAGCCCAGCTGTGCCATTTACTAGTCTGTATGATTTGGTCAAGTCTCAACTTTTCTGAGTCTGTATCCTCATCTGTTCTGTGTACCATACATTGAGATAAAAAAGGAGATAAAACATCTGAAAAATATATAGTTGCTACTATATAAATATAATGTTTAACATTTTCACCATTTAGTGTGTGCTTTACCAAAGTCCATACTCCATGTGAAAATATAACAAGGAGAAGAAGGGGAGAGGGCATAGGCATACCAGGATTTTGAAGTCAGAGAGAACTTGATTCAAATTTGGACTCTGATATTTACTATTTGTGTGAACTTGAGTAAGTAACCTAACTCCTCTGGACCTCAGTTTACTTATCTGCAAAATAGGTGTAATAACAATACCTAGCTCACAGGTTTATTTTGAGGATGATATGAGTTGATAGAAACACTGACACAGTGCTGGCATGACATCCGTGTGACTGCCAGTTCACATCAGCCCTAGGGGAAGGATTACTAGCCTTATTTACATAAATGGTAGCTGTTTTTCATTGTCCCAATAATTACTGATGTATAAAGTGGCATTCAGAATAAGAATAGCACCCCCTCCCCCTCCATCCAGTCTCTGGGCCTCTAAAAACAGGGATCAAAAAGAAGCAAGAGGAGCTGGGTTTGTGGCTCAGAGGTAGAGCGCTTGCCCAGCACGTGTGAGGCACTGGGTTCAATCTTCAGTATCACAAAAAATTAAATAAATAAAATAAGGGTATTGTGTCCAACTATAACTTAAAAAAAATAAAAATTTTAAAAAAAAGAAGCAAAGATCCTCCCATACCCAACACACAACCACTGTCTGTCTGTCCTGGGTCCATCTGTCTTTATTATAATTGTTTCATTGACCTTTGTTCCTCTGCTCATGTCAATCATGGCAAGAAAAACAAATAAAATTAATTTTTAAAAATTATGGGAACAACCCACTTGAATCAAATGTATGAAATATGATATGTCAAGAACTATGTAATGTTTTGAACAACTAATAATAAAAATTTTTTTAAAAATTATAGGAACAAGTCCAACTTTCCCAGACCATCCCCAATTACTGTACTCTGATTCCCATATGGCTCAGTTCATCATCTTTTCTAAACTTATCTCCTCCCCTCCCCATTCAAAAAATTCCCTGTGCCTTCTAAAAATCAGTTATCAGAAAAAATCTTTTTATCAATCTCATTGAATGTTCCTTTCTCTATCTTATTGTAAATGAAACCTAGCTCTCCCTGAGAACATGGCTCCCCCAAAGCTTCCAAATTTCTGGTTTCTTCCTTTCTCATCACCCTTCAATCACTAGGCCAGGAGATGGGATATATGTTGTAGCCTCTCACCCCTGTATCCAGACCACTTCCCCCTTTCAAAAAACAAAACAAAACAAAATACCTCCAGCTTTGAATCTCATATCATGAAATTATGTCACCCATTCATCCCCCTACTGTCAAGTGCACAGCTGCTGGTTCACTGTTACTTTCTCCATAATTTTTTGGTGATTTCAATACCCATATAGAGGGAGAAGAGAAATTGGAGATGGGAATGATTTCAATACCCATATAGATGAGCCTTTCAACCTTTTGGACTTTCATTTCCTTAAACTTCTCTCCTCCAGAAATGTTGATCTCTAACCCCACCTCATCCGTCACTCTCACAGTCATACCCTGGACCTCAACTTTCCCAAAAGTAATTTCAAGTGTCCCACACTCAGCCCACTATGATCTCCAGCCCACTCCGAGATTCTGTTTCAATAGTGTTCATCCCCTACCATCTCTTTACCAGCCCTCACCCCTCTGATCTTTACCTCCTTCCCAGCTCAGCTTGAATCCTACAGTCAATCATGACAATAACTTCCCCACAAATGCCTCTGACTCCCTTGGCCCTCTACTGCTTTTTTTGTACTTTACTTACCTTCATTAAAGCAATCTCTGCCTATTTTATGCATGTATCCACAAAGCAAAATATAGCTGGAGAAAAACACAACCATTTTTCAAACTTATGAATTCTAACTTATGATCACTAATTTCAAGTAGAGCTTTAATGCTAATTAGCAATCAAATTACATTTCCCTAGTCTATTCACTCTCCCACTTTCCTGTAAGACAGCCTTCTCTCTCTTCAAATCTCTAATCTTTCTCCTCTGTCCTAACTCTTAGTTGATGTCCTTGTTTCCTCCTTCATCAGAAAATTGTATCCAAGAGGACTCCCACCAGTACATGTAACCCGAAGCTACACCTGTGCCCAAGCCCTCTGCTTTCTCTCCTGATGACATGGATGTGCTCTTAGCAAGGACTCACCCTCCCATCAGCTCCCAGATACTGTCCCAAGAATTCTCCTCTCTCTCCTATGTCATACCAGTTTTGTGTTTTTGTATCTTTATTGGTTTTTTGATTTGTTGATCCCCATTGTATTGTTTCACTAGCACACAAAGATTCTGTTACTTTTCCCAGCTTAAAAACAAAAACTCTTCTAATTCAATTCCCTTGCTATCCCAATTGTTTCCTTTTCTTTACAGCAAAATCCTTGAAAATGCTATGAATTACTTAACGTCTCCAATTTCTTTTCTCCCTCTCTTAAGCAGGTTTTCATTCCTGTCACTTTACCAAAACAGCTTGTATCAAGGTTACCAGTGTACTCCATGTTGCAAAATCCAGTAGTCAATTTTTGGTCCTCATATTCATAACCTGTCAGCTACATTCAATACAGAGGTCCCTTTCTTTGTAAAACCATCTTCACTTAGCTGCCAGGACACTATACTTTCTCTTTTCAATCACCCTTTTTGTCTTCTTGCCAATTCTTCCTCATTTTCCCAACATCTCAATGTCAGAATATCTCTGGGCTTAGTCCTTAAAATCTTTCTTCCATCTTCACTTTCTCCCTCATTGGTCTTATTCAGTCTTGTGGGGTTTTTATTTACTTTTTTATTTTATTTTTACATTTCTTTATTTTTAAACTTTCTTTCTTTTTTAATCTTTTTGTAGTTGTAAATGGACACTGCTTTTTTTAATTTTTAATAGTTATTTTTTAGTTGTAACTGGACACAATATCTTTATTTTATTTTATTTATTTTTATGTGGTGCTGAAGATCAAATCCAGTGCCTCGCATGTGCTAGGCGAGAGCTCTACCACTAAGCCACAATCCCAGCCTCTGGACACAATGCTTTTATTTGTTTATTTCTATGTGGTGTTGAGGATAGAACCCAGTGCCTCACACATGCTAGACAAGCACTCTGTCACTGAGCTACAGTCCCAACCCCTAAACTTTATTTCTTATTTATTTATTTTTAAGTGATGCTGAAGATCAAACCTACCACTATCAAGCTCTACCACTGAGCTACAATCTCAGCCCCTATATACTTATTTTTTTAATGTTTTTTTTTTAGTTGTTAATGGACCTTTATTTTATTTGCTTATTTATATGTGGTGCTGGGAATTGAACCCAGTGCCTCACATGTACGAGGCAAGCACTCTACCGCTGAGCTACAACTCCAGCCTCTATTTACTTATTTTTGATACTGTGACTTGAACTCAGTGCCTCACATATTTCATGGTTTAAAATACCATCTACAGGGCTGGCATGGTGGCTCAGTGGTAGAGCACTTACCTAGAACCTGTGAGGTACTGGGTTATTTCTCATCACCACATATAAATCAATAAAAATAAAGTTCTATCAACAACTAAAACAATTTTTAAAATACCATCTACATATGATGACTTGCTAATTTATATTTGCAGTCAGGTCCTTTACCCTGACCTGTAGACTCATTCATTCAATTGCATATTCTGTGTCTGTTCTTGGTTATCTAACAGCTGTCTTCAATATAACATGACCAAACAGAGTCTTCATTTGTCTCCCCAATCCTGTTTTCCCTACAGTATTCTTCATCTCTGGGCTATAACCTTCCAGTCTCTCACATCAACCTTTTGACCCCTCCTGTTCACTCTCCCACTTCATCCAATTCAAATCCTGTCAGCAATATTTTTGACATATAAATAGAATAGAATCTAACTATTTTCCCTACCATAGCCACTATCCCCCTTGTTGAAGAAACCATCATTCCTAATCTCCACTGTTGCAAATCCTGACAGGTTCTACCTACTTCTGCCCTTTGCTCTTCATAATTTATTATTGAAACAGACATAACACTGTCTCAGAGAAACCCTGTTAAATATTAAGATGTAAGTAGTGTAATATTGCACATTTTGTGACTATACTAAAATCAGTGAACTGTATACTTTAAAAGAGTACAGTTTTATGGGATATAAATTATATGTCAAAGTGTTTTAAATGCAATGTAGTAGCTTAGGTTGGATCATGGAATAGTAAAAAGGATATAGTAAAAAAATACTGAAATCTGAATAAAGTTCTTAGTTTAATCAATCATATTATGTCAATAACAGTCTCTTAGTTTTGACAAATGTACCATGGTTTTGTAATATGTTAACATTACACAAAATGGGATATATAAGTAAAGGATATATGGAATTTCTCTGTACTATCATTGCAATTTTTCTATAAATTTAAAATTATTCAGATAAAAAGTTTATTTAAAAGCTACATCAGGGGCCACTGGGGTTGTGGCTCAGCGGTAGAGCATATGCCTCGCATGTGCGAGACCCTGGGTTCGATCCTCAGCACCACATAAAAAAAATAAACAAGTGAAATAAAGGTGTTAAAGAAATATATTTAAAAAAAAAAAAAGCTACATCAGGGGGCTGGGGTTGCGGCTCAGTGGTAGAGTGCTTGCCTAGCATGCATGAGGCACTGGGTTCTATCCTCAGCACCACATAAAAATAAATAAATAAAATAAAGATATTGTGTCCAACTACAACTAAAAAATAAATATTAAAAAAAACCTACATCAGACCATGTCATTCCACTGCTCAGTGCCTAAAATGTATCAATATTTGTATACATGGTGTATTCCCATTGTCTACATTGAGTGCTCCTTAGAAGAAGGGATGTTATTTCACCAATCCCTGCAGAGCTTAGCACAGCCAGGCACTTAAAAGGTCCTCAAAAGCAAATATGCTTTTGCAAATGCCTTTTCTTTTGTCTATAAGGCCTTTTCCCTATATTGAGCTGAAAAACTTGTATTTATTTGTTAAGACCCAGCTCAAATGTACCCTCCTTTATGAAACCTTCAATGATTTTTCCAGGTGGAAGTAACTGTTCTGCTCCGTATTCCTATAATACTTTCTTCATCTCTTTATTATATCATTTATACCATATTGTAGTTGTTTATGTGCCCTTTTATCATAGAACTTGGCACATACTATGTGCATGACATGTTTTTTTGAATGAACGGATGTGCAAAGGGCTTCTAGGTTATTTCTTTTCCACCCACACCAATTTGAATGGTTGGAAGAGGGTGGTGGGCCTCATTGAATAGCCAATCAGAATTACTGGTTAATTCATTTACAAATTACCAAGACAGACTATGCCTGCAATTCTGATTTGACTTCCCATAGTCTTTGTTGTGATTTTTAAAATCAGATTAAACCTTTTCCAGCAGCTGGCTCCTACAGGCTTTGGGGAGATGAAAGTGTCAGCATGTCTCTGCGCCACACCAGGAAACTTGCTGCCTAGAAAAATCAATTCTGATTATCACAAGAGCTGAGCAAAGGATGATGTACTCAGAAACTGTCTCCGTACTCCAGGAGCCATAGGAACATGTCAGAGTCCCAGTAACCCTGCTCAGCCTTCAGACTGTTCTGTGTTGTCCACTGGCCTCTATCTAGATCTCCAGTTTAGGTTCGGGTCGCTAGAGCTCACCTTCCTAAAGGTAGCAGAAGGAGTCCACACTGGCCTGTGGATGAGTTTGTGCTGATTCCAGGATAAGGTATTATTAGCAAGCCCCACTTGCCCAAACCACTTTAGTCATGCATTTCATCTTAGCTTGTTTGTTTGTTTTTGGTACCAGGGATTGAACTCAGGGGCACTGGACCAGTAAGCCACATCCCCCGCCCTATTTTGTATTTTATTTAGAGACAGGGTCTCACTGAGTTGCTTAGGGACATGCTTTTGCTGAGACTGTCTTTGAACTCACAATCCTCCTGCCTCAGACTCCCCAGCCACTGGAATTACAGGCGCATGCCACGGCACCCATCCTTATCCTACTTTTGATGAGTAATGAGACTTCCTCTCTGACTCCCACATCTATCTCTAAATTGGTTCCAAACTTAGGTAGGGAAGAAATGGAAGGCCATTTATTGATCCCCCTAGAATCTCAATAAAAACTATTATTTGTTCAGCATTTAAGGTACCATGTTGGTGGCTGAGGACCAAACTCAGGCCTTGCACATGCTAGGCAAGTGCTCTGCCACTGAGCTAAATCCCCAACCCTGCATTATCTCTTTTTGTTTCTTTTTCTTTTTTACCTTTATTTTATTTATTCATTTTTATGTGCTGAGGATCGAACCCAGGACCCGCATGTACTAGGCAAGCGCTCTACCGCTGAGCCACATCCGGAGCCCACATTATCTCTTTTAAATCATTGCCAACATAGCAAAGCAAGTGGAATAATAGAGGTGTATGCAATTGCCATGGTCACTGAGGGTTTCAGAGGAGAGACTTGAAAAGAAAGAGGAAGAAAAACAGCAATCCAAGGTAGGCCCAGGATCAAGGACAGTGACCTGTATGTCCTTCACAAAGACAGAGTTCTTGAGCTCAGGATATATCTCAGTGGTAGAGCATTTGCCTGGCCTGCTGGAGGCCTATGCTTCAATCCCCAAGTACAGGGGGTGGGGAGTGGGGCAGATTAAGAAAAAAGATAGAGTTCTTGAGTTTTTGAATCGACAATACAAGCTTGTTGGAAAGGCTAGCCAATGCATTTCTGGTCTTTATACAAGTAACCCCAGACACATTCCTGTCTTTAAAGTCTTTGACATGCAGGCCACCAAAAAAGCTTCACTAGTGGGAGTAGAAAAGAAGAGATTTTGTCTTTCCATGATGGCTGCCCCTGTCACTGGACCATCCCAGTGGCAGGGATCAGGCCTAGAGTAAACTGTTGTAGTGAAGGTCATCAGCTAAGTTAGTCTTTTAAAATGTGAATAGAGCTGAGCAGGAACCCCAGTTACAAGCCTGGGGATGAGATCTAAGTCACAGTTCAGTAATTCCTAAGCTCTGAGTCCCAGTGCCTGAGGATGAAAAAGATCTGTCCTTTCCTTCAGGACCCATACCACAGAAGAAATGAGATTCTTTTCATTCATGTACTTAGTGCCTATCTCTCCACTGGGGTGCAAAGCATGTGAGCAGGAAGGATTTATCCCCACCCCAGCCAATGACTGGCACAGTGCAAGTACCAGATAAATGTCTACTGAATAAATGAAATGATGACATTTTCCACTTGGCTCCGCATAGATAACTTGACATATCTGACCACATCTCCACTTCCCAGGGTCTGAGGGAATGTGTGAAAGACACAACAAGTGGTTTAAAAAACACACAGAAGAATTCACATGGCTGAAAATACCCACAGTTCTTATAAGATTTCATAGCTCTCCATGGGCTTTCCCTTCCATTTCCCCCCACTTAATTTCACAACAACCCATGAGGTGAGGACAGCAAGGAATGGGGAAGGGTCACTCCAGATAACTCCACATCACACAACCACTGCAGGGTAGAGACAGGACTAGAATCTGAGACTCCAGAGTCCCAGGTTAGTTCAGTCTTCCCACAAAGCTGTAAATATTTTCCCCGACCCACACCGAACCTGCCAGCATCTGTGATGGGTTCCACGTGGAAGTGGTGGAAACCCCTCCTGCTTGTCTCTTTCCACAGGTCTTCAGGGGTTGCCTGGCAACCAGCACCCAGCAGTAAGTGGCCTCTAGCTGGGTCTGTTGCTGTGAAGTTACTAAGTCTCCTTCCCCTCACACTTAAGCATGCTCTCGCTCCCTATTAATGAGACTTTTCCCCTAGCCCCACCTCTCCAGTAAGATTTTCTTTTCTGATTCACAATAATTAACCTCTCAGGAAACCAAGGAGGTTCACAGAGGCCTATGTGGTAAGGATCCCAGGGAACAAGACACTCCCAATGCCTTCATCATTCAATATCCCCTAAAGATGCAGAAACTCCTATTGTGGTGGTCCTTCTCACTGATGCTCATAACCTTCCCTTCTCCCCTCTCCATCTTCCACACTAATAACAGATTTCCAAAATCCCCTGGGAGAGCTCAAAAGGCCTGGAAGCACTGAATGGATACTTCATATGTGGCTAGTGAGTACTAGGTGTTGTTCCAGTACTTTTGGAATCACAGATGAAAAACCTTGGGAGGGGACCCCGTCACCTTTTACATGTAGACTAGGAGATAGAGAAAGAAGGAATCTAAAATTTCTTGCATTCCTGATATATGCCAGACACAATACTATGGCTCCACATTAGTCCCTCTCAGCAAGCCTGGGAGAATTTTACAGTCAGAGATATGTATTCATAGAAGCCAAGTGATTTATCAGAGCTTACAGTTTGAAAAAAAAAAAAATCACATAACTTTTGTGTAAAAAGTTTAGAGAATTCTATCACAGGTATTGGAGAGCCATTGAAGGGTTTTAACAAAATCAGTTTTGCATTTAAAAAAAAAAAACCTCTGGCTTCAGATGAAGGAGAGATGAAATTGAGGCACACACACACAGAACAACAGCAACAAATTGTGGTTTGGATCCAAACTAATCAAATTGTATACGTTAAATATGTATCAGTTTCTCCCTTTACAACTAATTGATTATCAAATTTGGTAAATTCTGGTCCTAAATCTCTAATCTCTGTACTCATTTCCATCCCTTAGGTCACTTTGTCACTGTCTTAGTGTTATGGATTGAATGTTTGTATCTTTCCAAAATTCAGGTGTTGGAGCCTTAACTCCCAGTGTGGCTATATTTGGAAACAAGGCCTATAAGAAAGTTATTAAGGTTAAATGAGGTTATAAGGGTGAGACCCTGATCCAATAGGATTAGTGTCACTGTAAGGAGAGACACTGAGGAGATCGTACACTCTCTCCCCTAGGTCCACATGTGGAGGAAAAGTCATGTGACACATAGTGAAAAAGTGACTGTCTGCAATCTTGCTGGCACCTTGATCTTGGACTTCTTGTCTCCAGAGTGTAAGGAAACAATTTCTGCAGTTTAAGCCAATCAGTCTGTGGCATTTTGTTATGGCAGCCCAAGCAGACTGATGTACTTTAGTTCAGGCCCTTATAACGTATACAAACCACTGGTGCATTTCTCTCTCTCTCTCTCTCTCTCTCTCTCTCTCTCTCTCTCTCTCTCTCTCCCCGTCAATATTGAATTAAATTAGTTGGTTAATTTTTAAGTAATTTTATGAGATATAATTTACATATTAAAAACTATACATATTTAACAAATACAATTTGATTAGTTTGGATCCAAACCACAATTTGTTGTTGTTGTTTCATCTGAAGCCAGAGATTTTTTTTTTTAAATGCAAAACTGATTTTGTAAAAACCCTTCAATGGCTCCTCGATCAATACCTGTGATAGAGTTCTCAAAAGTCATTAAGTAAGACAAATATAGGTACAGTGTACATAATATATGATTACTAGATTACATATATTATGTACACTGTACCACTTTTGTACACAAAAGATGTTAAAAAATATAAAAATGAAATTAACAATATGAATATTCAAAGTTTAAATTTTAATGTATTTATGAACAGCACAAAAAACAAATTTTGCCCTGTAAAAGCACATACACACATATAAAAACCCTTTGATAATTTTTTTAAGCAAAGCAATGTTTTTTAAGCAAAGCAACTAAGTCATATCTAATTAGATTTTTATTGATTTTACCTCGAAATGTAAACTGAAAATGAACTTGTGCTGGAATCACAGAACATCACTTCAGCCATTTTCTTGTGCTCACTTGGGTTTACTATACTTGGTACTGTCTTCAGAGATTTCTTTACAGGACTCTTTAAAGGCCACATAACTAGATTTCATTTAGTTAAAACTAAATAGTATTATCAATAAATCCACTTAACCAGGTACAGGAAAACTGCCAAGCTCACAACAGGCTAAAAATGAAAAAAACAGAGCAAGGAAGTCACTGCTGCCAACCCCTTGAAAGGGCTGAATGCCTCCTACAACAAGCTTTTTCCAGAGTAGGATATATTTGATACAGGGATCAAACAAAGATGTCTGTGCCAATCCTCAAAGTAAATGTTAGTAAAACATTAATTTATTTTGTATTTATAGATTAAAAAATAAGCTCTAATAATTTCTTCAGATCCCAAAGAAGTCTTCAGGCTTGTACCCTCTAGCTAATGGCAAGAATCTTCTGTACATTATACAAGATTTCCCTGACCTCCAATCGGCTGCCTATGTCCTCTCCAGCAAATTTCTCTCTCAACATCCCTTCCCTGCTCTTTCTCAGCCTTGATTCAGTTTCACTCTATTGCTCACCATACCCTAAATACTCGGTGCCCTCACCCCTCTCTGTGATTGGCTGCAAAGATGACATCAGATAACACAAGTGATTGCACTAGGCACTAAGAGGTGCTTTTAATACATGCATGTTTACTCTCACCACAAGAGAGTTAAACTAGATCAGTGTTCCACAATTTTAGCCTGCCTTAAAACCACCTGGAAGACTTCTTATACCACAGATTGTTGGGTTCCACTCCCAGCGTTTCAGATTCAGTGGATCTGAGATGGGGTCTAAGAATTTGCATTTCCAACAAATCCCTAACTGTTGCTCATATAGATGGTCTAGAAACCACACTTTGATAATCAATCAACTAGACAACCTGTATAGCTTCTCTCATTTCTAATGATTTATGATTCCCCAGTGCCTTTAAATGAACAAAATGAACACTTATCTCTATAAGTTAACATTAAATATTATCATAAATTGAAATAAGGCCTCTATAAGACCTCAGATGTGCAGTGTAGAGAAAAGAACATATAATTTATAATCAGAAGATCTGAGTTCAAATCAGAAATTTGCGGGAGAGGACACAGGCAGCCGATTGGAGGTCAGGGATATCTTGTATAATGCACAGAAGTTTCTTGTCATTAGCTAGAGGATACAAAAGTTGTGCTCCATTTGTATGGCTGACTTAAGGAAAGTTACTGTCTGTTTTTTTCTGTAAAACAGGGTATATAAAAACAGTATCTGCCTCATAATGTTAATTGTGAGATTATGACAATCTGTAAAAATATTATATATAGACTGTCCAAATAAATGTACAATGCAATATATATATATATATATATATATATATATATATATATATTTGCTAAGCAAAATAGATAATAAACAATGTTTTGAACATCTTCACAAATTTTCAAAATTCCAACCCTAGTGCAAATTCATTGATGAGTATATGATCCATATGGTATTACATCATTTAAAATATATACATGAGGAAGTGGGGGGGCGGTAGAATAAGATGGACATTATACCCCTGATGTGTGGGTATGATTGCACAAATGGTGTGACTCTACATCGTATACAACCAGAGAAATGAAAAGTTGTGCTCCATATGTGTAAAAATTTTAAATAAATACACACACACACACACACACACACACAAGTTTTACCAGGTGCAGGAGCATACACCTGTAATCCCAGTAATTCAGAAAGCTAAAGCAGGAGGATCACAAGTTCAAGGCCAGCCTCAGCAAGGTCCTAAGCTACTCAGTAAGACCCTATCTCAAAATAAAAAGTAAAAAGGGCTGGGGATGCAGCTAAGTGGTAAAGTGCCCTGGATTCAATTCCCCATACAAAATATATATAGAGAGTAAGTATTATATAATTTAAAATATATACATGAGCGGGAGTTGTATATATGTAATAGTGTTTGTGTGTGTGTGTGTATAAAATAACGTGTGTATATATAATATATATATAATAAAGCATGTACACATGTATATAAATGAACATTGTGTGCATATATAAACTTTATTAGTACCATTGGTAAATAACAACAATAGTGGTTGTGAGACCAGTTTCCAATATAGTTCCAAATGATCTTTCTCTCCCAGTATTTAAACCTTTGTGTAACTTCCTCCCACACTGAATCTATGACCAAGAGAATACTCTAAGGCTACATGAGAGACATTTCCCTTTCCTCTTTGGTTTCTTAGATTGCTCACTCTAGGGAAAGCCAGTTACCATGCAATGAAGAGGATTAAGCAGCTCTGTGAAGATACTAAGAGGGCCAAATGGGAAGAAGTAAGGCTTCCTGCCAACAGTCTGCACCAGACATGTGAGTAAGCCACCTTGGAAGTGGATCCTCCAGACACAGTCAGTCCTCCAGATGACTGAAACGCAAGCCAGCATATGGCTACACTTCGCAAGAAACCCCAAGCCACTCCCAAATATTAGACCCACAGAAACTAAGAGATAATAAATTATTATTGTTTATTTATACCACCAAGTTTTAAAATAATTTGTTATGCATCAATAGATAACTGATACAGTAACTAACACTGATTGTGTATTTGCTGTATTCCAGGAACTACACTAAGCATCTAGCAGCCCTATGTGTAGATGCCCTTATAATTTCCAAAGAAGAAAGGATGACCCAGAGAGGTTAAATAATTTAGTCAAGTTTCTGTGGCTACTCAGTAGTAGAAATAGAATCTGACTGAACCCAAGTTTCTAACTCCAAAGCCTAGTTTCTTAGTCACTTGTTTACATAGTCAGGATAAAGTCTCTTGAACATCTAAGCATCAGACACAAATGAACCCTCAGAGGAGAGCAAACTTACATAAAACCAGCATGGGGAAGCCCAGGGGTCAGACCTAAAACAACATTAACATTTGATGTTAGTATCTAAAGATTCCAAGCTGGTTCCACCTCCCAGCCTGTAGACTAGCAGACTAGTTATATCTCAGGTCAGCACTGCTCAAGATGCCCATGACTCACCCAGATCTGCAGCTTCACTCGCTTCTCATGACGGTATACTGTCTTCACCTTGAAGTCGATGCCCACAGTGCTAACAAAGGCCGGGGTGAAAGTGTCATCAGCATAGCGGAAAAGGAAGGAGGTCTTGCCAACACTGCTGTTGCCGATGATGAGCAGTTTGAACATATAGTCAAAATTCTGGTCAGAGGCATCTTTGACTCCAGTTTTACTGTCAGTCACTGAAGCCATCTGCAAGAGAGACCTATGGTCACTTGAGAACACACCTCTAGTGTGACTTTCAGTCACCAACCTTCTAATGGTCAACTATCATTTACACACTCTCCACCCCAGCTTAACAGAGGAAATACACAGAATCACCCCATCGTTGCACCTGCCACAAATGTTGTCTCAGGACTAGGGTGGAACCCAACTCCTCCCCTTCAATCCCATTCAGCAAATATTTACTGAATATGTTGATCTGAGGCAAGCCCTAGCTGGATTTGGGGAGTACAAATATGAATCATACATGGTGGCGGATCTCTGGGTGGCTAGACACTAGAATAAAAGAACAGGGAAACAGAAGTAACAACTATAGGGAAGTGATAAAACCTTGACTAAGAAAGTCCACAAGAAGCCTAACCCAATGGGAAGACATGGTGGTCAAGGAGAGTCTCCTGTAGGAGGCAGGGCTCAGTATAGGGTTATCATTCCCTGTTTCAAAAGCTTTTATGGCTCCCCACATCTCTAAATATCAAGTCCAAACCATTCAGATTAATGAAGAACCAACTAACCAAAGAATCAACTTTCTAAGCTTTTGTTCCCCAATTCTTCTCCCCATCAACCTGTGCTACCTTAATATTAAATTACACTTTACTCCAAATACTCCACAGTATGCCTTCGTCCCTTTGTATGTGGATTCCTTCTGCCTAGAATGATTTTCCCCCCTAATAAACTCCTATTCATCCTTGTAGGTCCAGGTAGAGTGTCACCTTCCCTGTGCATGGCAGAGATATGACTCCTGCTCCTGTGTTCTCACAACACTCTAATGGTACTTTTGTCATTTTGGAACTGTTTACTCTTCTGGCCCCTCTTTTAGACTGAACATCTGGGATTTAATATACTCCATTTCTGCATGCCTGGCTTCTAGCACAAATCCTCACACATAACAGCACTCAGTAAAAATGTGTGCTGAATTAATGAAAGTCACTTCATCACTTTGGGGCCCCAATATCCTCATATAGGAAATGGGGAGAACAATTTCTGCCCTTGCGTTTCTCACGAGGCTATTATAGGGCTTGAATGAGATAACAATGATTATGACCTTCATAAACTGAAAAATTCCACAGTTGTGTGAATTTAAGTCCTTATAATCCAATCTTTCTAAGCCTTGATCTTTTATTTGTTCATTCACTCATTCATTCATTCAGCAAATATTAGTATGTGCTAGGCCTACTACCATTCTCTCCTTTTCTTAGAACACTTTGAATCTGAACTCCATGATCCAGTGTAACAGAAGAGGAAGGAGGTCTTGCCAACACTGCTTCTGCCAATGATGAGCAGCTTGAACATATAGTCAAAATTCTGGTCAGAGGCATCTTTGACTCCAGTTTTATCACTGCTCACTGAAGCCATCTGCAAGAGAGACCTATGGTCAGTTGGCTACTTTGAGTCACCAACCTTCCAATGGTCCTGTTACCTGATGTGAGTCCTTTAGTTGCTTCTTCTACAGCTTCGAAACACCAAGTGCCCTACTTCTCCACCTTAAGTCTCTCCTCTTGCTTAACACTAGGTACAAACGGGCTGGGTAAGTAATCAGGGAATGGTAGAAGGTACCTCTAATGTGAGAAAGTGTTCAGGTTATCATTGTCTTTGGTAGTTCCTTTTTTTTTAATACCTTTATTGATTGATTGATTGATTGATTTTATGTAGTGCTGAGGATCAAACCCAGTGCCTCACATGTGCTAGGCAAGTGCTCTACCACTGAGCTACAACTCCCACCCAAAAAAAAGAAAGGGAGTGAGATTGTTGAGTTTGGCTTTATGTAACCCTCAGATAAACTATAAAGACAAGAAGCTGATGAACATAGAAGGTTGTTTTTGTTTTTTGCAGTACTAAGGATTAAACCCCAAGAATAGTCAGGTCCTCTACCCCTGAGCTACATCCTCAGATCTTTTTATTTTTATTTTGAGATAAGGTCTTGCTAAGTTGCCCAGCCTGGCTTTGAATGCAGGAATTCCCCTGCCTCAGCTTCCAAAGTCACTGGGATTATACTACCACACAATACTCAAATTTAAAGCACTCTTTAAGAACAATGAGACACATATATAGAATTGATAATAGTTATTAAAAAAAAACTTTCTTAATATATCACCACTAGTCTTCAGTGCCCTCTGTTCTTCCTGCCTTTATATAAGACCCTCAGCTTTATCCCTGTATCATCAGTCCCATGACAAGGCTCAAGAGGTATAAAACATGTCCAGGATACTTGGAGGCTTAGGCACAACAGCATTTTTTAATTTTTTTTATTCTAATTTGTTATATATGATATATTACACATATAGAGCACAATTTTTCATATCTCTGGTTGTATACAAGTATACTCACACCATTCGTGTCTTCATACAGGTACTTTGGATAACGATGTCCATCTTATTCCACCATAATTTCTAACCCCATGCCCCCTCCCTTCCCCTCCACCCCTTTGTCCTATTCATAATTCCTCTAATCCTCCCATGCTCCCCCTCCCTACCCAACTATGAATCAGCCTCCTTTTATCAGAAAAAAACATTCAACATTTGGTTTTTGGGTTTTCACTTAGCATTATCTTCTCCAACTCCATCCATTTACTTGCAAATGTCGTGATTTTATTCTCTCTTATTGCTGAGTAATATTCCATTGTGTATATATGCCACATTTTCTTTATCCATTCATCTACTGAAGTGCATCTAGGTTGGTTCCACAATTTACCTATTGTGAATTGTGCTGCTATAAACATTGATGTGGCTGTGTCCCTGTAGTAGGATAACAGCATTTCCACCCCCCCACCCCAGTGCTAGAGATTGAACCCAGGGGTGCTCTACCACCTCTTTTAATTTTTTTTTTTTGTGGAGACAAGATCTCACTAAATTGCCCAGGCTGCCCTTGACATCGCCATCCTGTCTCACAGGCATGTACTACCACATTCAGCTAGACATAATATCATTTACATGAAAGAAGAAAGTGAGGTTGGAAAGGAGAGTGCAATTGGCTGTTTAAATTGTCTCACAGACTTCACTTTTCAGTTTGTCATAATACAAGATATAAAGCCTATTTCAAGAATTGATGATTCAAGCCTGTGAGGGGGCACACACCTGTAATCCCAGTGGCTCAGGAGGCTGAGGCAAGAGGATCTCAAGTTCAAAGTTAGCCTCAGCAAAAGCAAGACACTAACCAACTCAGTGAGACCCTGTCTCTAAATAAAATACAAAATAGGGCTGAGGATGTGGCTCAGTGGCCAAGTGCCCCTGAGTTCAATCCCTGGTATGCCCCCAAAACAAAACAAAACAAAAAAAGAACTGGTGATTTAAAAGAATTGTTTTTTCTACCTAACAGAAGGGAAGCCACCACAATGACATGATACCATCTTTCACTCTGCTCCATTCGTCTTTCTTTGTCTTTGTTTACAAAAGAAAATTTCTGCTATGAAAGTACATATTCATTATAAAAAATTTGAAATTTATGCAAATGTATAAAAGATAAAATTTTAAATTATCTAATATCTCACTTACCCAAAAATGACTACTATTAAAATTTTAGGGGCTGGGGATGTGGCTCAAGCAGTAACGCGCTCGCCTGGCATGCGCGCAGGGCGCTGGGTTCGATCCTCAGCACCACATAAAAATAAAATAAAGATGTTGTGTCCACCGAAAACTGAAAAATAAATTTAAAAAAATTCTCTCTCTCTCTGTCTCTCTTTCTTCTCTCTCTCTCTTAAAAAAAATAGTATATTTCTTCCAATATATATTCATTCAAAAAAAAAATGCTTGTACCACCATACATGCCTATTTTTAAAATTATATCTTCTTAAATTTTTTTAAATTGTAGATGGACACAATATCTTTATTTATTTATTTTGTGTGGTGCTGAGGATTGAACCCTGTGCCTCACACGTGCTAAATAAGCATTCTACCACTGAGCTACAGCCCCAGCCAAGAACTATATCTTATTCATTAATTTAAAAGGCAATGCACACTCATTGAAGGTAATTCATCAACTTTTCATTATTTACTAGTATTATTTTTCATCATCTGTAATTTGCATTATTTTCTTACTTTTTAACATAAAAAAAATAAGTAATATGGAACCTAAAATCTTATACTGAAAAGTAAGTGTTGCTTCCATCCTGGTTCCCAACTTCCAGTTTCCCTCCCCAGAGGCACATGTTACCAATTTATATCTCCTTCAGAGAAATTTTTTGCATATACAAGCATAGAAAAATATACTTTTTATTTATATGTAAATGATAGCATACCATACATTCTAGTCTATAATTTCTATGCATATTTTAATAGCTGAGATCATCTGCACAGAAAGTATAGACCAGAATGTATGGTATGCTATCATTTGGCAAAAGTATTTAAATTTTAAAAGTACTTAATAATTTAGTCATGTATGACTAAAAAAAAAAATAAAATCGTATGGGAAAAAAAAAGTATTTAATAATTTAAAAAGTACTAAGACTTTAAAAATTCTTCATAAAATCATTTCCTACGACCAGTTCTTTAATGTTGTCATTCTCTTTGAGAGTTGCTTTTCAGTTTAAGTTGTGTTTCTATTCTTAATTATTATATATTAAATTGAAGTGAACATTTCTCTTTTTTTAATTATTTAAGTTGTAGATGGACTGAATACCTTTCTTTAAATTTATTTTTATGTGGTGCTGAGGATCGAACCCAGTGCCTCACATGCTAGGCAAGTACTGTACTACTGAGCTACAGCCCCAACCCTGAAGTGAACATTTCTTTGCATAAACCTTTGTTCACTTTCCTAATTATTTCCTCAAAAAGTGGTCAAAGGGCAACTTCACTAAAACACAGCTTTGATTTTCATTTTAATTTCATGTCCTTTATCTTATTTTATCCTCTAAACCTGGGAAATAAAGTTGAAAGGACAAGGATTATTCCCATTTGAATTAAGAAGATTCACCCAAGTCTCATAGCTAATGGCTGAGACTAGACTCGGTACCCTGCAGTGTCATGGGAAAGTTTTAAATTTCTGCTCTACCCATCAGTTGAATTCTTAAGCAAGTCGTATTGACTCACTAAGTCAGAGCATTATTACCTTAAAATAGGAAATTGCCACCTACTTCATGGAGCAATGGTACAAATATAGTAAGCACTACTATATGTAAACAATCTGAGCGTTTATTGGCCTATAGGAGGTACTCTAAAATTATTACTTCACTAGCCCCTTTTATTCACATTTGCTGTCAAATTTTGTTCAACTGCCTCTCTCTCATCTGGGCTTCATTATTTGGGTGCTGTTTTACAACAAACTAACTGCTTCTCTTTCTGGATTGAAAGGAGTTTTATCTATCATGGGGACACCAACACTGGACCTATATCTTTAGAAGATGATACTTCTTTCAATAAACATTAATTATTTTTCATGTGCCAGATTACCAATATAAATGTTTTCATTTTATCTGATGAAGCCAGTTTTACACTCTTAAACTGCTAGAATTAGAAGGATACTGAAGTGACAGGTTTATCATAACAAAAACCCTGGCTATTTGTGCCAGCTTTCATAGTAACTCAGTGTATGAAATTGGGCAGGTCATTAAAACTCTAAGACTCAGTGTTCTCATCTAATAATAATAATAACTACTTCACAAGGCTGCTGTGAATTTTAAATAAGAGAATGAATGTAACTGCTTTATACACCATGCTGAGAAAATACATGTGGCCTTATGTAGAAACAGATGTGGAGAGTGGAGAGTGATGGCGAGAGTCAAAGATAGTTTCAATTCCTGTTCCGATCCAACCCCTAGCATCATTTTGTAGGTAAATGAAATTGAGGCTCCACAAAGAGAAGCAAATTGTTTAAGGCCACACAGTTCATGATCCGAACTTCTGTTAGCCGGTGTCTTCCAGATTTGACAGGGCTTAAGGAAGATAAAAGCCAGAACAATTTTAGGGTGAGTAGAGAAGTGTCCCCAACACCATTCCGTACTTGCCACACTCTGCCATCGACATCTGCTTATGTGCACACAGCACAGCTTTCCCAGTAGGTGGTGTGAGAATAGAAGCCCCCAAGGGGGATCTTCTCAGGAGGGGGGCAAGGGGGACACAGACATCTGGAAGAGAGGCAAAAAACATCCCAGCAGGCAGCCGCCTGAGGCAGATCTGAGCAGACAGGTCACTGCACAGTAGTGCATGCAGAACTGCATTTGTAAGATAAGATTGATCAAACCTTCCCTCTCTTTTGTGACAGTCACATAAAATGATAAAGCTGGGTGGCTCACTGTCTCCATGAGCAATACAAATGAAGGCCTAGGAATCATCTGGGAAGTATGTTATCCCTGATCCCAGGCTGGGGGAAGGAAAGAAATGGCTCCTCAAAAAAAGATTTGAAAAAACAAGTGTCCCTTTCAGTCTCATAGGCAGCAGAAATAAACACCTAAGTAAGAATCAACTTCAGCCAGGAAAAAGGCGGGGGAGATATCCCCCTAAAATCCATCAAGAAGATATCAACTCAATAAATATAGCAAAGAAGGGAATTCTTTTTTGATTGAGCCAAAAGCTCGGACAGGGAGATTGAGTCCAAGAGACCTGGGTTAAGTCCTGGAACTCTCAGTAGTTGTGTAAATTTAGGCAAATCACGTCCCGAGCCTCAGTTTCCTCATCTAAAAAATAAGTTAATAAAATGGCTTCCTGGCAAAACTCTTGTAAGAATTAAAACTAGTACATAAGAGAGATCTTTATAAATCACTTTGAAATTTTGGGTTTTTTTTTTTCTCTGTGCTTCATGTTTTCTCATAGCAACTCATCTAAGTACTGAAAATAGTTTGGGGTTCCAAAGCAAACAAAGTCGATATAATTTCCTGCTTTGTCATTTATTAATGGTGAGATCTGGGCAAGAAATTTTACATGACTAAGAAACAGTTTCCTCCTTTGTAAAATAAGCATGTGGGGAAGAATATAGGTAATATAGGTGATTTAGCACAGTACATGGAATATAGCAGGTGTTCAAAAAATGTAATTCCTTATCTTCCTTCAGAGAACATTTATCAGTGGGGCTAAGGAGTTAGGCAAATGTGGACCTCCCTCTACTATATATATGCCCATTCTCCCAAAAGGCATATTCTTTTAAAATTAAATCTTTAATTCATTTTCCACTGCCAACCCATCATCACCAGCCTAGCCCAGCCCACCTCCTCATTGTTATCCCAGGTCTTGTATAGCCAATAGAAACACCATCATAATTGCTATCATATATTGAGCTCCTACTAACCGCCAAGTATTCTACTAGTTACTTTCAATGCATTTTATCTGCACAACAACAGATGCTTGATAAATGTTCATTTTCTTCCTTCTCCAGGTTGGAAAAAGATAATATTACTCAGCAATAAAAGAGAATACAATTTTGGCATTTACAAGTACATGGATGGAGATGGGAAATATCATGCTAAGCAAAGTAAGCCAATGGGAAAAAAACAAAGGCCGAATGTTCTCTCCGTTAAGTAGAGGCTGATCCATAATGGGGGATGGCATGGGGAAAATGGAGAAACTTTGGGCAAAGGGGAGGGAGTGGAGGGGATGAAATATGGGGACAGGAAAGATGGTGGAAAGTGATAGATATTATTACCCTAGGTACATATATGAGTGCACATATGGTGCAATGCTACATTGTATACAATCAGATGAAAGAAAAGTTGTGCTGCAATTGTGTACAATGAATCAAAATGCATTCTGCTGTCATATATACCTAATTAAAATAAATTTTTAAAAACTTTAAAAAAAGATAGCCATGTGTGTAACTGCTGACAGAATGGAGGCACACCTGCATAAGAACATCAGTGTGTGGGTGGGAGATGTGGCTCAAGCAGTAGCGTGCTGGCCTGGCATGCATGCTGCCGGGTTGGATCCTCAGCACCACATACAAACAAAGATGTTGTGTCCGCCGAAAACTAAAAAATAAATATTAAAAATTCTCTCTCTCTCTCCCTCTTTAAAAAAAAGACATATTAAAAAAAGGAACATCAGTGTACATCACATTTATAAGTACTTTACAGTTTACAAAGCTCTTTTCACCCATTACATCCTATTGGCTTCTCATAATCCTTGGGGTAGATGAAGAAATTGAGGCAGAAACCACCTCAGCTCAATTCTTCATTCAGTCAACATTCACCAAGCACCTAGCATGTGCTGGGCCCTGTGCATATTCTGGGAAGATGTCCTAATGAGCTCCAGACTTTTTTTTTTTTTTTTTTGTACTTATAGATGGACAGAATGCCTTTATTTTATTTGTTTATTTTTATGTGGTGTTGAGGATTGAACCCAGTGCCTCAGCATGCTAGGCAAGCACTCTGAGTGCTGAGCTACAGCCCCAGCCCCCATGAGCTCCAAACTTAAGTATTCTGTTACTGATAGCTTCTTCTTCTTCTTTTTTTTTTTTTAATTACAATCTTTAAGAAACTGGAAATTTATTTCTTGGATTGGAGGTCATTTTAGATTTTGCCTTTTCCTATACTGTATCCTCTAGTAGGAATGCACTTTACTCCACTACTAGCTAAAATCCCTCATGAGGAGGTTCCCTGACCCACCTGCCTTCCCAAAAGGCCTCGCCTCTGACTACCACCATTCTAGCCCTTCCCATTACCACAGAGAGGGCCTTTCATAACTTCCATTGTCTTCCTCTGTTTATAAGCATAGAATAGATGTGTGCTGTACCTAAGCGCATACACTCATATCCAATCATTTTATTGTCCTCCATCCCTGCACATCTGGATTCTGGGAAGCTGGGATGGAAACCCACACACACCCACATATACACCTCTCTTAGTTTCCAGAGGTTGCCACACTGTCCACCCCAGTCCCTTCCACGCTTAGACTCCAGAACAGAGGAAGCCTATGGATGAATTTTTCCTGTCCACGATTTGCTTCTTGTTAGTGATCCCAGGTGGCAATGTAATCTGGTCCAGTGCTAGTCCCCCCCCCCAACCCCTCTCAGTCTTCTGAGAATCCTAGCACCTAGGCTTCACTGTTCGCATTACTTCCCCCAACACACCACAACCCACACCTGGTCTCCTCCCCAACCTGACCCAGTGCCCCCACCACCCCAAATTCTCCAAGTTCGCTCACCTTTCTTCCACCTCCAGCCTCCAGACCCTGCTCTATTCCAGCGTCTCCCCGCCCCGACTCCTGACTAGAACCCAGGCGCCCCCTGCCCACATCTAGAACCATGCCCACTCCCTCCTCCAGCTTCCGCGCCCTTGCTCTGCAGTCCGGGTAGACCCAGCTGGCCTCCCACCTTTTCATTCTTCCAAGCTAGCAGCTTCCAAGCCCCACCCCTCGCCCTGCATTCACCGCGACCCCTTCTGGGGTACCAACTGGGTTCCAGCTTTGCGCTCCCTCCTTTAGTAGCTATTCATACTCACACCTCCTGTCCGCTGACCCTCTCTCGGACCTGACACCCTCGCCTGCTCAGCGCCCCTTCCTCTCAGCACCTCACTCCTCATCCATTCCCCTCCCCTCCCCTCTTCGCCTCCACGCCTCCTCCTGCCCTAGCTCCTCGGCTCCCGGGCTCCCTCTTTCCGCACTAACCCTCCCCGCTCTACCCCGAGCCGCCAACGCCCCCCTCCCCAGTTTCCCCAGCAATCCCGCTGCCCTTCATTTGCAGCTCATCTTTCCCCCCCATGCGGGGCACGCTTTTTTGCCCTCTGCCCTTGGAGCTCCCCGGGAGGCCCCTACCTTTCAGGGAGAGCCCCTCAACGCCCCCTGCCAAGGCCAGTGCCTCCTCCTTGTCTCGGCGCCCCTCTCTAACGGCCTCCCCCAGCCCTTCTTTTCGGTGTCCCCTCGGCTGCCCAGCGCTAGCTCTCAGCACTCGTTCACTTTTCCTCGCCGGCTGGATGCTGGGGCCGCGCCCCTTACCTCGGACTACGAGGTGGACGAGGTACTGGCTCACGGACTGCGCAGCCGGACAGTCCCACGTGGCGGCAGGAGGGTTGCTGCGGGATCTGGGGAGCCTGGCAGGGTGGAGCCGGGTGGAGCGAGACGGACGGATCTGGTCCCCACCTCAGCGGATGAGGACTGAGGCTCACTCAGGCTCCAGCTGGGTTCAGCTCCCGCTGAGTCCAGTCCCCGCCCAGGGGCGGAGTCCGTGTTCGCCCCGCCCCTAGCTCCTGGCAGGTGTTGGGAATCCAAGGTATCTTGGGGGCCCACAGCTCCCCCATATTTGGGTGGCTATTGTGATTTACCTTAATTCTCACATCTTGCCCCACAGAAAATCTACTGGGTGACCAGAGAGCTTTGATGATAAAGTAGATGATGATAGGCACTGAGCTTTCCTTTTTTCAAATAACTTTCTTGCGAGTTACATCGCTCCTTTCTCACAAAAGCCCAGAGAGGGAGAGAGGCAGAACCTTAATGGCGGACTACAAGTAGAAACTAAGCCAGAAATCTGGGTATTGTCCTCAATTTGATGCATTCCTTCACTTGCTCTGCAGTCCGGGTAGACCCAGCTGGCCTCCCATCTTTTCATTCTTCCAAGCTAGCAGCTTCCAAGCCCACCCCTCCTGGCTTTAGTATATCCTTACTCTTCCTCTTGATTCCTACTGCCCATTCTCTGATTCAGGATTCATTACTTCTTGCCTGGACTAAAGCAACAGCTTTGTTATTCCTAATTCTGCTCTCCAATACCTCCTCTACATCAGTGGCCTGAGTAAACTTTTTGTAAAATTTTTATTACTATTATTAATTTTAGTTGTAGATGAATACAATACATTTATTTATTTATTTATTTATTTATTTATTTATTTATTTATTTATTTATTTATAATACTGAGGATAGAACCTAGTGCCTCACATGTGCTAGGCAAGAGCTCTACCACTGAGCCACAATCCAAGCCCCTGAGTAACCTTTTTAAATGTCACTATCAACCTGGTTTTAAAACAAACCAAAAGAAAAAGAAAAGAAAACTTTCAGTGTTTCCCCATTACCAACAGTAGCTTGGAGGCTACCAACTGGAATGGAAAGTTTTCTTGCCTGAGCATTAGAAAGTCCCACTCTTCCAAGAGTGGTATGTACAGAAGATAATTAGCAACCCACCTTCAAACCCTCTTGTGGACTTCACTTCCAGTCTTCCTGAGGCCACAGGAGCCAGCTGACTGTTTTAGTCTAAAGTAGTTGTCCTTCCCTACACTCTTCCCCTATACCAAATCTTAGAGGTCTGAGTCAAATACCAAAACCAGTTTTTCACCAAGTTGCATTCTGAACCTGTCTACATTCTTTCCCCCCAGCCTAGGCAATCACCCAAATTAACAGTCCTTCTGCTTGTCTGTCCTGTCCCTCAGACTCAATCCTTTATTCTATTCTGAGCTTCTTCCCAACCCTTTCACTCATTTCTACTGCCCATTTCTCAGACAGCCTTTTCCCCTGTGTCCTCTAGAGCCCTCTTCCTTTGTCAACAAACTCTTCTACACCCACTGCTTCAGAGTACTCAGGTTACTTCTTTGTATTTATTGAAATATTACTGTCCTCCAGGACCCTGCTCCCTTTTTAGCCCTCTACGAGAAGGCTTCTCAATTTCCCACTACCCACACACCATAAAACTAGGAGGTGGGCCAGCATTGCCACTTCCCCGCTTGTACAGAAATTTCTTCTCCTTTGCTCTCCAACCATACCATCCTCATACCCTTCCTCACCACTGACCTCAGTTTCTCTTATGTATTAACTATTTCAACCCCTGGCTCATGGTCATCCTCACTAGCCCCTGTCATACAATCCTCATAGTGACTTCAATGGTCATGGGTTTCCGGGCCCTCAGTCACTGGCCTTGTTTTTACATTACTGAGGCCACCATCTCCCATAGTATACTGAACCCCTTGATCACTTACTACTGGGACCTCTGTAATCTCAAAAGCAAACATCTTAAGGGCTGGGGCTGTAGCTCAGTGGTAGAGCACCTGCCTCACATGCGTGAGGCACTGGGTCCAATCCTCAGCACCACATAAAAATAAATAAAGATATTGTGTTCATCTAAAACTAAAAATATATTTTTTAAAAAAAGCAAACATCCTATGCTGACTATTCACTTACTTTCTCCAATAAACACTTACTTTTCTCATTTCAAAATTGGTGAGAAGATAATGATTATTCATTCTTCACAGGAATAATAACATATAAAACTATCCTTTTAAAGTTGTGAAACAATATGAGAACAGATGGCATTGCTTTTATGTAGCCTCAGGTCTTTCTCCTTCTCCTCCCCCTGAAAGGCCATATGTAAAAGAAAGAGAACAGGCTTGGGGCCAGCAGACCTGGTTTTCAATCCTTGTCACAATACTGGTTTGCTGTACAATCTATGTCAATTGCCTTATTTTTTTGACATGTGTATCCCTTCCTTATCTGAGGAACATAACAAGAGCTACCTTCCAGAATTGTGAAGATAAAATGAGCAAATGAGCTACTGGAAAGCACTTAATAAAAGGCTAGGTACAGAGTAAGCACTCAATAAATATGAAACATTGTGGTTATTATAACAGAAAAAATGCTATATTTAACCACAACTGCTTTCTAAGAAGGATAGATGCTAACACACAGAAGGTCCTTTGTCTTATTTGAGTCCCTGAATGTGGAGTAAGTCTGGGAGAGAAGGGGGAAGCACCACAAATTTGCTCTATGTAAAAAGATGGAGGAGAATTTGAAATTCAGTTGGCAAAATGGGAGGGAGGGGTAATAAAGAGAGATGGGAGGGGGAAAAGGAAAAAGATAAGTAAGAAAATCAGTGTAAAGGTAGATTCTGCATGGGTAGAGTCAGAAGAAATCTTCCCATGGTGAGTGGGCAAAGGGTTTTAAGCACTGGCATGACTATGATGTGACAACTTCTGTGACTCTCCAGATGTCAAGAGAGTCTACCACACCTACAAATGCTTTCTGAGAGGAATCACGATGGTGCATGAGTAAGGAAGTTAAGCAATGCTTTGTTTTGTCTTAATTGAAAAAGGAGACTGGAGGTACCTCTAAGAGCACCGGCTCTCATGGAATTGACAAAAATCTTGTAGAGAACTTTGAATTACATATTTTATCCCCTTTAATCCTCAATATAATCATGCAAGGTATGGATTATCAGCCTCTTTTCATAGATAAGAAAATTGGAATCAGAAAGCTTATGTAACTTGCTCAAGGTCACACATTTGGTAAATGGAAGAGCCATTTATCTTGGAGTCTGTCTGACACCAAGGCCAGGGGTTTTTCTATCAGGCCTGAGAATTTTGGTTGCTCAGCGAATACCATTGTTTCTACAACAAAATTTCCTAGAATCTTTTCTAGTTGTTAGGATCAAGAAATCAACCTTCTCTAGTTCATATTTTTTATTTTCATAAATTTTTATAAAATTTATGTTTTTTTAAAGAGAGAGATTTTTTTAATATTGATTTTTTTAATATTTATTTTTTAGTTTTCGGTGGATACAATATCTTTATTTTTTTATTTTTATGTGGTGCTGAGGATCAAACCCAGTGCCCCACGCATGCCAGGTGAACGCGCTACTGCTTGAGCCACAGCCCCAAAATTTATGTTTTTATCATATGAGAATCAGTCATTTAAAAAATTTTTTTATTTGTTCTTTTTAGATTTACATGACAATAGAGTGTATTTTGACATACTATACATACATGGAATATAACTTATTCTAATTAGGAGGTTGTACATGATGTGGAGTTTCACTAGTGGTGTATTTATATATGAACATAGGAAAGTTATATCTGATTCATTTACTGTCTTTCCAATTCCCATTCTCTTTCCCTTCCCTTCCTTCCCCTTTGTTTAATCTACTGAACTTCTACACCACCCCACCTTGTTGTATGTTAGCATCTGCATATCAGAGAACATTTGGCTTTTGGTTTTCTGTGATTGGCTTATTTCACTTAATATGATAGTCTCCAGTTTCTTCCATTTGCTGGCAAAAGTCATAAAGTTGTTCTTTGTAGTGGCTAAGTAGTATTTTATTATGTATATATGCCATATTTTCTTTATCCATTTATCTGTTGAAGGGTTCCTATACTGGTTTCATAGCTTAGCTATTGTTAATTGAATGGTTATAAACATTGATGTGGATATTTCACTATAGTATGCTGATTTTAAGTCCTTTTGGTATATACTGAGGAGTTGGGATAACTGGGACAAATGGTCATTCCTTTCCAAGTTTTCTGAGGAACCTTCATACTGCTTTCCAGAGTGGTTGCACCAATTTGTAGTCCCATCAGCAATGTATGAGTGTATCGTTCCCCCACATCCTCACCAACATTCATCATTACTTGTATTCTTGATAGAGATCAGTCACTTTTAAAAGGTAGTATCATATGTGGATGTCATTTGGAATTAGTAAATCTTCACAGGACAAATATTTATCCTAGTGTGAGTCCCTCGTGGTCAGCCTGTGAACTTAGCCAAAATCACAGGTCAAGTGTTCTTATTCAAACTCTTCGGTAGGTTGCCTCATGCCACAGAGGAGTTAAAGCAGGTTCCTGAAGCCCACCAGAACCTGTGAAACAGCTCAATAATGTAGAGTTCATTGAGAGGAATGGTGGAAGATGGGGCCACAAAAACAGGTTGTGATCAGATAGTCCGAGGCTTTGTAAATCATATTAAGGGTTTTGGACTTTACCTTGCAAAGAAAAAAGGTTTGAAGCAATGGAGTAACATGATAACATGTGTCTGTAAGAAAGTTAACTCTGACTGTTGTAGGAACCAAATGACTTAGATTGGAAGGGTAGGAAGCAGGGAAACAGGAGATAGGGAAAACAGTCAAAAGACTGCTATAATAATCCAAGCAAGAGACAAAAAGAACCAGAACTAAATCATAGCTATGGGGAAGGTAGAAAGTAGAGTGTTGTGATATATATTGAAAGGTAAAAATTCCTTGGACTTGGTGGCAGATTAAATGTGAAATATGATGGAAAGGGCTTTGGCAACCAAGTAGATAGTAAAGCCATCTATTGACGTAGGGAGCAGAGAAGTTGTTTCTGTTATCTATTGCTGCATAACAAACCACTCCCCAAAACTCAATGGCTTAAAACAAAAATAATTTATTATTTCTCACAATCCTGTGGGTGGTTATATAGCTCCATTGCTAGTTTCACTTCGGATTACTTAGGAGCTGCTTTCAGATGGAAGATCAGCTGGACAGGAAGGAAGGTCTAATATGTCCTCACTCATATGTCTGGCAGTTGGTGCTAGCTGGGCACCATGGTTTCTCTTCATGTGGCCTCCCATGTACCAATAAGCTAGACAAACTTACATTCTAGCCTCAGGGCAGTGTTCCAAGAGGGTAAAAGCAGAAGATACAATCTCTTAGGGCCAAGCCTCAAAAATCATCATATCACCTATAATACATTCTATTGATCAATTCAAGTCATAAGCCCAACACAAGGGGATGGTAAAGTAAACTCTGCCTCTGATTGGGAAGGAGAGCAAAGTCTCATTACAAAGAGGCATGGATAGAGGGAAGGGAGGAACCTAGGTCCTTTTGCCAATCTATCTCAGGACTGAACACATATTTGGATAAATGAGAAAAAAATGATGAGAATCTCAAATGCCACCTCATGCACTAATCACTTTTTCCTTCTTCCCTATGCATCAGTTTCTTCATTTGTAAAATAAATGAATGTGCAAGTTCGTTCTCCCCATCTACATCTCTTTATAAAGTGAAATTGGTTAAAATGTACACTAAGGGCACTGTCCTGTCACCAAGACACAGTGCTGTCAACAAGGGTGGAATATGAAACACACATAGGAAACATTTAACATGTGAATAGTCAAATGGTCGAACCTGGGAACTACCCCCTATTCCTCTCTCCCTTGCCCACCCTACCAACCCTTCACCAGTGCTAGCCCATTCTACTTTTCTGGAGCTCTCCATTTCATCCCTTCTTCTCCATTCCATGATCAAATCTTCCTCACTGTCCTACTCCCACAATAACCTTCAATCCTCCCTAAAATCCACATTCCATACTGGAGTACAGGACTCTTCCTAAGCCCAGCTTAAAACCCCCATTGCCTTCCTCTGAAGTCCATCTGTTTAACATGAGCCCATGGTCCCCGGTAATTGGGCCCATCTACCCTTCACTCTCATTGCTAGTCACATGCTCCTCATACCTTGACCTCCAATGACTTTAAACTGTGTGGTGTTCTCTGTATGTGACTTGCTCCATAACATCTCCATGAGTTTGAATGAGTTTTTCCCTTTCCCTGGAATGTCACTCCCTCATTTATTCATTTACTCATCCAACTAGAAAATATCTCCTGAGCATCATGTGATGGTTTGGACACAAAGGTCCATATGTTAAAGGCTTGGTACCCAGATTGGCTCTGTTGGGAGATGATGATACCTTTAAGAGGTAGGACTTATTGAGAAGTCTTTAGGCCACTAGGGCATGCCCTTGAAGGGGATAGGATAGTGGGACCTTGGCCCCTTTCTCTCTTTTATGTACTGGCCACAGAGTGAGTGGTTATGCTCTGCTATACACTCCCTCTATGATGTTCTGCCTCACCACAAGCCCAAAAGCAGTGGGGCCAATGGACCATGAATTAGAATCTCCAAAACTGTAAAACAAAATAAACATTTTATCTTTGTAAGTCAATTATCTCAGATATTTGTTATAGTGGTAAAAAGCTGACTAATACGTACTTGCTTTGCACAGAAGTGAATAATTCATGGTCCCTAACCAAAAGGAGCTCAGTGTCTGGTGCAGGATAATGATGCATAAAATACACTAATTTGAATTCCACAAAGGTCAAGGCCACACTACCAACTAATACAGCACCTCCTTGATCACTCTTAGAAGGGCTTAAGGGCTATTTGTTGAATAAATAAGTATATAAATATTTACAAAGGATTTTTCATTTCCACCATTTCATTTAATTTTCATAATATAAGCCTGTGAGATGGGGTTTGAATCATGCCATCTTAGATGTGAGCGAAAAATTACTAGCCCACGGTTTCTTAGCTATTGAAAGTACAGAAAGCCAAGACTGCAGGAACACATTAATGCATTTGGCAAGACGTGGCTATTTTCTCTGTGGTTCTGGTCAGCAGGGAGGAACCTGAGGTGTTAGGCCTGGCCCCATGCTGGGTCCTGGGATGCAGACTTGAGACTTACCCTGGGCTTTTAAGGATCAGTTGGAGTTAAATGCATGGAGAAGCAGCCAAGCTAGATGGACCAATATGAGCAAAGGCCCAAAGGTGTGAAATGCTGTGAAGTCTACAGGGAACCTCAGAGAATTCTGAATCTCTAGAAGCACAGGTAATGGACACAGTAGCAGGTGTCAGAGCCTGTGGTCAGCCAGAGCCTAGGGGGCCATACTAAGGTAATAGACTTAATGGTCAGGAAATGCAAAACTTACAAGGCTTTATCCAGAGGAAGACTTATCTGAATTTGTTTTAGAAAGAGCTTCGTCTGCACAGTAGGAAATGGATTGAACATCCTAAAATGCAGGTGCAGAGAAACTGGTAGGGTGGCAGGGTAGTTTCAAATAAAGAGTGTAGGACCTGAGATGGAAGATACAGTGGGATATTAGGAGATGATAAGAGTGAGCAAATTTGGTGACTGATTGGACATAGATGGGGGAAAAAGGAACTTGAGGCAACTAGGAGAACTTTCTGTCTTGGGTACAGTCATTCCTTGTGAGGAAAGGAACAGAAGACACAATTATGGAGGCATTAGGGTCTAGAAGAATAGGAACAGGAGCCTGATGGTAAGGCAGCAACTGCTCTGGAAATGATTATTCATAATTGTCTTCATTTATTTTATTCAAATTTAATCAAATCCATCAGTGGCTCTGTCAGACTTCTCCAGAGCCCAGAAACAGAATCTTGCACTGTCAGATTTTGTCTCTGCCTCCTCTACCCTCCGGGCCTCTATCCCCAGTTATTAACAGAGAAAATACCTGTTCCATATTTAACACAGACAATGATAAGACAGCACTCTGTATCAGGGTTTTAGTTCAAAACTTAATTTAAAAAAAAAAAGAAAAAAAAAACTTATTTGAGATCTTACTGAGGAGCCAAAGGAACCCCAACACAGCCTTCCCCCACCAACCCAACACGGGAACCCCTCTGTCCTCAACATGGTGCTTACTTCCAAAGATGCCTCTAGGGCAGACTGCCTTATCCTTAGATAGCTGTTGTTGTTAAGAAAGTCCTCTGGGGCTGGGGTTGTGGCTCAGGGGTAGAGTGCTTGCCTCACAGTTATGAGGCACTGGGTTTGATCCTCACCACCACATAAAAATAAATAAAGGTATTGTGCTCATCTACAACAAAAATATATTTAAAAAAAAAAAGAAAAAGAAAGTCCTCTGCCTATGTGTAGCTTCCACCCTCTGTTCCTAGATCTCTATCATTCTGTCATTCACTCATTCCACAAAGATTTCCTTGATCACTTAGTATATGCCAAGCAGTGTTCCAAACACAGAGCACACAGCATGACCTAACAGAGGAGACTCCGGCTCACATGAAAAGAAACAAACAATAAGCAAACAAAATGTGTAAGAAAATTTCAGATAGCGATGAACATATTTAAGGAAAGTCTCCAACAAGATGATATGATAGAGTGACTAGGGGATAGGACTTATTTTAGGTTGATTAAATAAGGAAAGCCTTTCTGAGGGAGCGATATTCGAGTTGAGACCTGATTGATGAGAAGGAATCAACTCATATTAAAGATGAGGAAATTGATGTGCAAAGAGGATAGGTAATTCTTCCAAGGCGAGACTGGCTAAGTGACTAATGCTAAAGCTTTCCCCTTCTTGCAGTGTGTTTACAGAGCAGTGGCCTAAGCATTTCTATAGTCTGTGGTCAGGGTGTTCAGTGCCCATGAGGCCAACTTAGGCACAAAGCCTCCCTTGACTGTCTAAGTTACCACCTATCATTGATCATTTCTCTTTCTGTTAACCTCTGTTAAATAAGGGAATGATTTAAATTAAATATAACTAATATAGTAAGTTTAGAACTAGACAGTTCTGAATTCAAATTCAAGTCTTACCATTTGCTAGTAATGTGCTAGAATTTCTCTAAATCACAGGTTGCTCACCTGTAAAATGGGGATCAGAATTACTTTATAGGTTCTTTGAAAAAGTTAAATTAAAAGTGGATAATGTAGCTGGGTATGGTGGCACACACTATAACTTTAGGGACTCAGGAAACTTAAGCAGGAAGATTGCGAGTTCAATGCCAGCCTCAGGAACTTAGCAAGACCCTGACTTAAAAAAAAAAAAAAAAAGCTTGGGGAAATAGTTCAGTAGTAGAGAGCCCTTAGGTTCAATCCCCAGTTCAAAGGAAAAAAATATGACAATATTTGTAAAATAGTGTAGGGCATAATGTAACGTGGGGCATGTTGCATCAGAAAAAAGGAAACCTAACTTGCTGGCTGCTACCCGCTTCCCAGTCCTGGGACCACAGGTAGCTAAGAGAGCACCTAGCAATTAGCCAGAAGGCATTGCCATGGGTTGTGATGAAGAATCGGACCACCTCTAGGATAGGCTCAGAACTCTTCTGCCCTCAAGGACAGTTCATGTCTCCCATTACTGCCTGTAGGATGGGTGTAAACGTAAATTCTCCCCACCCTGCTGACCTTTACCCTGATTGGCTCCTGTACATTATATTAGCTGTGTATGTTTTGTCGGGGCTAAAAACCCCAACGAAATAGGGGGTGTGTAATGGGAAGTTCAAGAACACAAGCAGTTTTAAAAGGATCTGACAGCTCTTATAAATAAGTACATAGTGCTTGCCAGTGGTTTCCCTTTCAAATAGCTTTCCATGGAACTGAAGAACAGTTACCAGTCTTGGAATTTATAAAATAAGTCAGAATGCCTTCCTAATTTTGCAAGACCAGTTCCTTAAGTCTCTCAGAGGGCTTGCTAAGAAAGGCTGACTGAGAAGGCTGCCCTGTGACCCTCTGCAGAGATTCAGTCTCATACTCCCTCTTGTGTTGTATATGGGAACTTCACTCTCTCTGGACTGATCAGTAGCTATGGTGCTGAAATCAGCCTGGTTAATAGGGCTGAATGGAAGTGTACTAGCACTAATAAACACCTAGTAATATTTTCAGAAATCTTCTGAGATGACTTCTACATATTATATCACGTCTCTCATCAACCATTCAGCCTAAGTATAAACTGAAACTCAGCAAGATTAAATTACTTTTCCAAATAACCATGGATAATAACAGACAAAGCAGACTTACAGGGAAGAAATGGAAAAAATTAGAAAATAATGTTTATTGCATTATAGGATAAAATCCAACTTTCTTAGCAAATTTGATCAGGTCCTTTTCTCTCCAGCTTTATCTCCAACCACAAACACCCTCAGTCCTTATGCTCTGGTCACACAGAAAAACTTAAAAGTTCCCAGAAAATGCTTTATATCTCACCACTTTTGCATAAAACTTTGTCTCTAGCTCAGGGTCCTTCATCAACACCTCTCTTCTACTTAGAAAACCACTTCCTATTTGTTCTGCCATACTATCCTTCTTACTTGGAGAGAAGGTAATTGTTCCCTCCTTTGTGCTACTTCTGGACCCCACACTTTCTGTTAGAACATAATGGCTCAAGTCAGATGTTCAACTCTAGGAACATTCCAATTATTGATGATGCAGCAATCATAGTTTCAAGGACTGAACAAAGAAGTACAGTGAGGAAATCAGCTATGGTGGCACACATCTGTAATCCCAGCAACTTGGGAAGCTGAAGCAAGAGAATCTCAAGTTCCAGGCCAGCCTCAGCAACTTAGACCCTGTCTCAAAATAAAAAGAGCTTAGGTTACATGTACCTCAGTGGTAAAACATCCCTGGGTTCAATCTCCAGTACCAAAAAAAGAAAGAAAGAAATACAATATAATCTACATTCTGGTGAGGAAGCATAGGCATTAAACCAATAAGTCACACCAATAATTAATTACCATGGGATAATAATTATTATTTTAAAGGAAAAGCAGCAAGGAGATTTTTTAAAGCCTGTTTTAGTGGCATGATCAAGGAAGGTTTCACAAAGTAACATTCAAGTGGGATTTCAAATTACGAGTTATATAAAAAGACGGTGAAGAATAAATATGGTAGAGGGAACTGCATGCATAAAGGCCATGAGAAACACCGAAAAGTGGAAAGAAGGCCAGCATGGCTGGAAGGTGTTAGAAGAAGGTGTTAGAATAAGAAGGGCTGGGATTGTGGCTCAGTGGTAGAGCGCTTGCCTAGCACATGTGAGGTGCTGGGCTCCATCCTCAGCACCACATAAAAATAAACAAGTAAGAATAAAGGTAGTGGGGCTGGGGATGTGGCTCAATGGTAGCGCACTTGCCTGGCATGCGTGTGGCCCGGGTTCGATCCTCAGCACCACATACAAACAAAGATGTTGTGTCCGCCGAAAGCTAAAAAATAAATACTAAAAAAAAAATTCTCTCTCTCTCTCTCTCTCTCTCTCTCAAAAAAAAAAAAAAAAAAAAAAAAAAGGTATTGTGCCCAACTAAAAAAAAAATTAAAAATTTCTAAAAAAAAATTGTAAAGGGAATATAATGTGATTATATTCTCCAAAACCTGTGGAGAATAGTTGGAGAGAGGGGCAAGGATGGATGCAAGAAAACCACCTAAATAGCTATTAGTTTATTTAGCCACACATACCTTAAATATTTATATACATAAAATTCAAAATACTTATACTATATATAAAATACATAGGTTCTAGATCTGGGGATGAAGCTTAGTTGATAGAGTGCTTGCTTCACATGCATAAGGCCCTGAGTTCAATCTCCATCACCAAAAACAAACAAACAAACAAACATAGGTTCTATACCAGGGTTTGAGAATACTACCATGAAGAAGACAGATAAAAGCCCTTCCTTGATGGACCTTACACTGCAAAAGTCTAGGCAACAAATGCTGATGGTTTAAACCACGGTGGCAGTGATGAGAATGAAAAAAATGTGAATTAGTTTGCTAGGGCTTCTGTAACAGAGTGCACAGATTAGGTGGTACAGAAACTTGTTTTCTCACAGTCTGGAAACTAGAGATCTGAGATTATGGTTGGTTTCTTTTGAGGCCTCTCTCCTTGGCTCATAGATCGCCATCTTGTCTCTTCACATGGCCTTCCATCTGTGTCCCTGCCCTAATCTCCTGTAAGGACCCTAGTGACATTTAAAGACCCTATTTTTCAAATATAGTTATATTTAAGGTAGTGGGGGTTAGAACTTCAACATACAAATTGGAGTGAGGGAACACAATTCAGGAATAATAAGAAATGAGCCACGTGTGGTGGTCCATGCCTATAGTTTCAGCTACTCAAAAGGCTAAGGCAAGGAGATCATTTGAGCCATGAGTTTGAGATCAGCCTGAGCAACAGAGGACGACCTCGTTTCAAAAACAGAACTTTTTTTTTTTTTAAAGAGAGAGAATTTTTTAATATTTATTTTTTAGTTTTCGGTGGACACAACATCTTTATTTATTTTATTTTTATGTGGTGCTGAGGATCGTACCCAGTGCCTCGCACATGCCAGGCGAGCGCACTATCGCTTGAGCCACATCCCCAGGCCCAGAACTTTTTTTTTAAGGAGAGAAAATAAATAGTAACTAGTGATTATGGGGTAGGGGTTAGAAGAAGATGACAAGGGGCTAGGATTGTGGTCCTAGCATGTCCTCAGCACCACATAAAAATAAAAAAATAAAATAAAGGTGCTGTGTCCAATTACAACTAAAAAATAAATTTTTTTTTTTTTTTTTTTTTTTTAAAAAGAAGATGTCAGTGATGGGTCTCAGGTTTCTGGCATGTAAAATAGTGGAAAGTGGTGCTATTATTTATTTGATAAGGAAATAAATAAATAGTAGAAAATTGCAGGAAAGAGCATCAGGATCCATTTCCTCTTTTTCATTACTTATCGTCCTTTAAGGGGTCTTAAAGCAATGTACAAAAATGCATTGGTTTGGCACCTGGGGCTGTGGCCCAAGTGATAGAGCTCACCTAGCATGTGTGAGGCACTGAGTTTGATCCTCAGCACCACATAAAAATAATACAGATATTGTGTCCACCTAAAAACTAAAAAGTAAATATTAAAAAATAATGCCTTGGGGCTGGGGATGTGGCTCAAGCGGTAGCACGCTCGCCTGGCATGCGTGCGGCCCGGGTTCGATCCTCAGCACCACATACAAACAAAGATGTTGTGTCTGCCGAGAACTAAAATAAATAAATAAATATTTAAAAAAAAAATAATAATGCCTGGTATGGGCTGGGGTTGTGGCTTAGTGGTAGAGCACTGTGAGGCACTGGGTTTGATCTTCAGCACCACATAAACATAAATAAATAAAATCAAGTTTTTTTTTTTTTAAATGCATTGGTTTGGGCTGGGGTTGTAACTAAGTGGTAGAGCTTGCCTTATAAGCATGAGGCACTGGGTTCGATTCTCAGCACCACATAAATATAAAATAAAGATATTGTGTCCACCTAAAACTAAAAAATAAATATTAAAAAAAGGAAAAAAATGCATTGGTTTGAGCAGCAGCATATCAGAATATTTATTGATGCATAGTATCCAGTATGCCTGGAGAGAGTGGATCAAACATGCAATTCTGAATTAAGAGAAATTTCACGGAGGGAGGATAGGAAAAGAATTGAAAGGGGGTTGAAATGGAGCAAATTATATTCCACACATGTATGATTACATCAAAATGAATGCCAATATTATATATAACTATAATACACTAATAAAAACATTTAAAAAGAAAATTTTTAAATAATTTTTTCAGCGAAACTTTTCTTACTCATTTCCCAATCCCACACTCCTATTAATATGAGAGAAATCATTTGCCTGAGGCTATGAAGACAGAAGCCAGAGTAGAACAAGTATAATGGTAACGAAAGAATAAGAAATGATGAAGATTTGACAGCATGGCCCAGGCTGGACGGACATATGAAGCCTGCAAATTGTCATTGGGGTAATCTTACAGAGATAGATTGATGATAGAGAAAGGAACATTTATGGTTAAAAAAAAAAATGTATCTGAGGATAAGGAAGGAATGACTTCAGAGCACAATGGAAGGATAAGTAAAAGCCATCTCCTCCACTAGAACAAAAGGGAAGGAGAAGGGACAGATGTAGGCAGGTCTATAGATTTAGCAGTAAAAAATTGAAGGAGTTATGTAAAATCCACATGAGGTCAGAGTGAAATAGAAAGTGTTGATCAGATTGGCTGAAAGGACAAATAGGTAACTGTGGTCAGAGTATGGATTTCTAGATTCAAGATTTCAGAACAGTTTGAATGACAAGGTGAAACCAATTGAGGGGGCTAAGATACAGCTGAGGTCATTGGTATTAAGAAGTCAAATAAATGAGAGTTCAAGGTGTTAAATGATGTTTCCCTTATGATGTTTCTTGTGGTAAGTAATGGAGACCCCAGCTTCAGTTGACTTAAACATAAGGGAATATACTAGCTCACATACCTGGAATTCCAAAAACAAAGTGGGATTTGAAGTTGACTCCAACTGTTTCACGGACATTTTC
This sequence comes from Marmota marmota marmota, assembly GCF_001458135.2. Classification (NCBI taxonomy): domain Eukaryota; kingdom Metazoa; phylum Chordata; class Mammalia; order Rodentia; family Sciuridae; genus Marmota; species Marmota marmota. Next base: position 13,756,772 of record NW_026000082.1, on the reverse strand, counting down.
TCAGTATTTGCTCCCTACATGTGTTGCCATCATCCTCAGTTGGATAGAAAGTAAAAATCCAGAAGTAGAACAAGTGAGACTTCTGAATTTCTAAAATATTAATTTGAATTATGAATCAATCCAAGTCGTGCATTGTTATCCAAACATATTTATCCAAAAGTTCCTTTTCTGGGGAAATTCGTAGGTCACCTCAGTCTCAGCAAGGGTTATTGAGCACACTATTCCCTATAAATGTCAAAATCCACAAATTTTTAAGTTCCTTATATAAAATGGCTTATGATTTGCATATAAGGTAGGCACATCTTTCTGGGACATGTAGGTATGGTAGTTGACTGTATATTGTCAATGACAAAAAGGAATGCAGACATAAGACTGCTAAAAAACTAGTTAATGACTTAAAGGCAATAAAGTCTTAACCTTTGAGGTTGTCTTCACTTTGGGAAACAGAAATCATTTGCATATAATAGTTTTCTACAAGTTAACATCTGTCTCTACAGAGTAAACTCTAAACAGTAAATATTTGATCAAATTAAGTTATATTATTTTGAAAAGTCAGATAACCCATTAGGCAGAATTGTTACAACAATACATAAAATGATGTTAAAAGTTTTGAACAAATTTTCTTAGCACTTGTTATTATTTTTTTAAAATGTTTATTTTTTAGTTGTAGTTGGATACAATATTTTTATTTATTTTTATGTGGTAAGAATTGAACTCAGGGTCTTGCACGTGCTTGGCGAGTGCTCTATCACTGAGCCACAACCCCAGCCCCTTATTATTACTTTTAGAAAAACAAGTTCTGAGAAATAATGTTCACATGTACATTCATGGAGATGGGAAAAGTTTCATTATTGCAATGACATTAAATTCTTTGAACTCTTTTATGCCCCCAAATCAGTGGTCTAATATTAAAAAACATATCCCTTGATAATTAAATTAGGTCCTCTTTCAACAACATTGTAAACAAAGAAACATAAAGCATCCAATTTGCAAGAAAATTTGTTACTTGTTCAATAGAGGCATTCTAAGTATATCACAAAAACTTAACTAAATACTTATTAACTACATCTCAGACTTTTTCACTTGCCTTAGAAGTACCTTGTATAACCCAAATTCCTCAGAAAGATCCAAGAAAATCTTTATAGACATAATATGCTTTGATAAAATGTATTTACATTTTGTGCTTTAAGCAAATTTTAATCAAACATTTGGCTTTCTTTCAATTTATTAGGCAGTCTTACGTATTACCTAAGTAGCCAACCACTTTTCACTGTTTAATCAATTTAAATCAGACTGTCTCTAAGAACAACTTGATTTTAGAAAGTTGGAATAAGCAGGGTTAAAAAAAAATTTATTTACTTTGCAGTACTAGGGATTGAACCAAGGCCTTGCATATGCTAGGCAATCGCTCTACCACTGAACTACATCCCTAGACTTGAATGAGTATTTTAAAGTCAAATGTATAAATTACATGATAAAATGCTCACGTTTACAGTTCAATGAATTTGCACAGTGTGTACACCTGTGTAGCCATGTCATCACCATAGAAACTTCCTCCTGTGCCTTTACAGTCAATCCATCTTCCGGCCCATTCCCCCAATGCCAGATGTGCACTCTCACACTATTGATAAGTTCTGCCTCTTTTATAACTTCATATAAATATATATTTTTTAAAGAAATATTTATTTATTTATTTTTAGTTGTAGTTGGACACAATACTTTTATTTTATTTATTTTTATGTGGTGCTGAGAATCGAACCCAGGGCCTTGCACATGCTAGGCAAGCGCTCTACCTCTAAGCCACAACCCCAGCCCCATAAATATACTTTTTTTGGGTACCAGATTGAATCCAAGTGTGCTTAACCACTGAGCCATATCCCCAGTCCTTTGTTCTGAGACAGGATCTCCCGAAGTTGCTTAGGGCCTTGTTAAGTTGCCAAGGCTGGCTTTGAACTTGTGACTCTCCTGCCTCAGCCTCCCAAGCTGCTGACCTTTGTTTTTACTTGCCTTTCTTTCTTTTCTTTTTTTTTTTGTAGCAAGACCCCATGTCAAAAAAACCCAAAAAACAAAAAACAAGTGTAAGAGAAGAGCACTGGCTTTAGGACGTGGATGGTGAAAGAGCAGGAGTCCTTGGTTAGGACTCCTAGAGCAGGCCCTCAAGGTTAGTTTTCTTTTCTTTTTTTTAACATTTACTTTTTAGAAGTAGTTGGACACAATACCTTTATTTATTTATTTTTATGTGGTGCTAAGGATCGAACCCAGGGCCTTGCACGTGCTACACTAGCGCTCTACTGCTGAGCCACAATCCCAGCCCAAGGTTAGTTTTCTTCCTGAAGTGATTTCCCTCCCTCCCTCCATTCTCCAATAATAACAAAAAGGCCATCACAGCACATTTCCTTTTAAAGTTTTATTAAAGTTTAATGAACAATTAATATTTTATCTTTTTGGGGGGATTAACCCCAGTACAAAAATATCATTGATGATTTGACAAAAATGGCTCCACTTAGGGCTTGAAGGTTTGAGTTTCTCCAACAGTAATAAGGGAAAGCATGCTTCCAGCTGGGGCTCAGTCCAAGCACATAGTCATTCCTGCACACGCATGCATGCTAACAGCCTGAGCAGGAAAAGAGGAAGGAGGATGCAGGGATTCAGGAAGAAGCCCAAGATTATTCCCAGGAGAAAAAGACAAAAAAACAGGCTGGTCTCCTTGACAGGGGATAGAATTACTGATTTACATTTAGGATTTACTGTTTTCTTAAAAATTGCTATTCCGGCCATTTTAACATTGTAGAAAAGATGCTACTAGTCTCTTTCACCACTAAGGTGAGTAAAGCAGGAGGAAATGGGAAAAGACTCAAAATACTGAAGTGTAAGTGAGGTATTAACCTCCAAGTGGCTCAAGTTCTGTGTCAGGTTTCATTCTTTACATTCAAAGACAGATGGACATTTAGGTGACAGGGAGCAAAAGAAGCAAGTCTGCCACACTGCTGGATCCACAAACAATCAGACCAGCTTCTTTTAACAGATCTCTTCCACAGTGAGAGAGCTCCTTCCAGTGTAGGAAGAAAAAAGGTTTCCTGGTCAGTTTAATTGTTTTGGGCAATTCCTCAATATTCCCTCCTCTGCTGCTTTCCTTCCAGAACACTATTTTTAATGAAGGAAGGGATATATCTGTGTTACAATTCATCTTCAAGATGTTTTTCTCTGAAGGCATCACCTGTCAGTCTTTCCTGAGCTTCCTTCATCCCCTGAACAACTGTGAAATAAAGAGGGAAAAATATGAAGCACAACTTAATATCTGATATTTGAACACAATATAGATTCTTAAATGTTTTAGGAGAAATATTTAAGAACACAACTTCTGTACTCAACATCTAGTTTTAAATTTTAGTCCTAGCATATCATTCTTTGAATCTGTTTCCTTGTTTATAAAATGATATAATCCCACTTATTTCTACACATATTTTAAAAAGTGGATGATAGAAGTGCTTCATAAATTACAAAGTCCTACAAAAATGTTAGCAGTTACCCTGGCTTACCCTCTAAGATTAGAGTTGATTTCCTCTATGTTCACTTGATAATAAGGAGGAGAGAAGAGAACACCTTCCTACCATCCCCATTGTTTTTTGGATGACTGTTGCATTTATTTCATTCCCTGTAGAAGTTACAGGTTATACTGATGATGGAGTGTATGTATGCATATATGCATTCTGAGGGAATGGTCTCCATTGAAGCATGTAGTCATTTCTACTATCAACTATACATGAAAGGAGCCAAGTTTTCAGGCAAAATAAAAGAGAAACCTAGAAGGAAGGCCTCAGGCAGACAGGAGATGAAATTTCTTATATATCTCAGGGCCTCTCTCCTATGGATTTGCACTTCAAGAAGGGCAATGATTTCAATATAGGCCTATGAGTGGTGGTTCTACAATAACACCCCTACACAACACAGGCTGGAAACTAGGTTGAGCCAGAGTCTGTAAATCTTGGAAAGCACACCCATTAGCTCCTAATATAGTGATATTTTCCTTTTGTCTTGCCTGTGTCTCTAGTTAAGACAGGTTTGAATGTTCCAGTTTCATGTCAGCTGCGCCACCAGGAACTCAGGGAAGAGTCTTGTGTTCACACTGGACTATGCCAGTGTGGAGAGGGGAGTGGTAACTTGGATAAAATTCTAAGAGAAGGCAAATCTCGAAGGACAAGAGTTTAGGACCTAAAACTCAGCTGTCACTCTCTGTGTGGAAAATCTCCTTCTAACACCAATCTCTTAAGATCTTCATTTGGTTAAAGAATATGCTACTCTCCTTAACCAGAAAAGGTGATGACAATATTTCCACATCTCTTCCCCTTTCCTATTCTGAGAATAAGAGTTTCAAGGACTCAAAAACAAAGTGATCCTCAACCTGGCAGTTTGACAATTGGGGACACGTGGCAACTTGGTAAACAATTCTTTTATAGATCAGGAAGACTAAGGGAGGAAAACAGTAACAAAACATGGCATGAAATCCAACCCTTCCCCTAAGATGACTGTGTGCCAGAATTAGAGATCAAAAAAGCCTAACTGAGATTATTTCAACCTTCCTTTGCCTATCTGTACTGATGCCACTCTGTCTGGAACATGCTTTTCCCATTCTTTTGCTGTGTCTCATTCTTCAGGACTTAATCCACTCACAATTTCCTCTAGCAAACCTTACAAACGCTCTGTGTTGGGCGATATCCCCCTCATACATCATTTCCATAGTTTGAAATGTCCTCCTGTTGTCTCTAGGGAAGGGTCCATGTTATCTTTCTCCTGTATCCTATAAAGGATCTGGCCAAAAGCTAGGCATGCAGGAGTTGCTTGGCTAACAGGTTAGATTAAGTTCCTATCACAGACCTTGCCCATTATGGCTCATCCTAGTTAAATCTAGCAGCAATCCTCCCCAATTTCTCAAGCAAAACAGTACCTTGCTCAGCATTGATGTAGAAATACTTGTAGCTGGGGTTTCCATTCTCATTGATGATTTCAGGATGCACCTTGCCACTAGGATCTATTGTAGAAAAAAGGGCACAGGGATTGCAATAATTTTAACATATAATACACTAGGCCCTCCAGGAAATAAAACCTCCCCATGTTTGCCCATTATCTCACTGCCCTATCCCTAACATTTCATGCTGTAACCACAATGAATTCCTTGCAATTCCCTGAACAATGCCCACCACCTTGTCCCATGCCTTGGCACATGCTGTTTCATCTTTCTAGCACGTTTTTTTTTCTGCTTGGTAATGATGAGGCCAACATTTTTATTTGTATCCCCCATAGAATCCAGCCAAATATAAAGCCAAGATTAGGTGGTCACTAACTATCTCTTATAAAACTGTTTGTGGAAAGACATTTGCTTGGTTGTATTATTCTGTTGCCTCAGATGCACCACAGGGTCAGGAATGGGAATTGTGGCTTATCCTTGGCCCTGCAGTGTCACACACGGTGTCTGACATGGCTAATGCTCAAAATGACTGTTGAATGAATAAATGGAAGATCAAACTCCTCTCATTGCTCATAAAAGCAGTTACTGGAAAAAGTTTCCCCACAAACCTGCAGGTTTGGATTTCAGAACTCTCTCTCTCTTTTTTTTTTTTTTGTACCGGGGATTGAACTCAGGGGCACTCAAACACTGAGCCGCATCCCCAGCCCTATTTTGTATTTTATTAAGAGACAGGGTCTCACTGAGTTGCTTAAGGCTTCACTTTTGCTGAGGCTGGCTTTGAACTCACGATCCTCCTGCCTTAGCTTCCCAAGCCTCTGGGATTCAGTATGTGCCACTGTGCCTGGCCAGAACTCCCCCCGACTCCTTTTTTTTTAGTTGTAATTGGACACAATATCTTTATTTTTATGCAGTGCTGAGGATTGAACCCAGTGCCTCACATGTGAGAGGCGAGCACTCTACCACTGAGCCCCAGCCCCAGCCCTGGAACTCCCCTCTCTTAAAACTGGTTTTTATTTGTTCTTGGACATCCCAGTATAGTTTCACAACTATATATATACTTCGGTCTCTTGCATCATTTCTCTATCTACATCATGAATCTCCCAATTAAAAATTTTTGCCTTACCCAAGAAAAGAATTCGTGGAATATAACCCCCATCAGGGCTGAAATCTTCATCCTTGGGTTCTTCTTCATCCTATTAAGAATAAATGTAAACCTTACATCAGATCATGTCCTCCCTCTCCTCAAGGACCTTCAGATTCCTCTCTTGTTCAGGACTGCAAGGCCCTACATGATCTGCCCTTGGGACACTTCTCAAACTTCATGTTCTACCCTGTTAAGACTTCTTCAGCCCCATTAATCTGCTTTTTGTTGGTGTCATTCAGCAAACCAGATATGCTCCTAATTCAGGCTTTTGGACGTGCTCTTTCCCTATGTCTAAACACACTTCCTGTGTCATCAGAAGCTCACTCCTATTTCTGCTTCTAATTTTTACTCAAATGTTGCCTTTTCTTCCACTTACCTAGAATTGCAAGCCATCTTCTCCTTTATTTTTGGCGGTAGCATTTACCACAGACTGACATATTCTACTTGTTTATCTCCCCACACTACATTGTAACTGCTTTGAAGAGTTACGTAAGCATCTGGGCTATACATTAACTATATAAGCAACTCCTCTTGCTGTCTCAACCTTAAGTGTTAATGTGTTCAGAAGATTTTTAATCCTATGGTTAAACATTATCTTTACAGAAACTTTTGGAAAGAAGTATCATCACAGAGTATCCAAGTAACTTCACACTTGGAGAGTATGATCTAAAAGGAAACACGGCTAGGTTACAGTACCTACTTTTTTAATTTACTAGATTCTATGATTTTGACCAAATCACATACCTTCTTCAGGTCTAAGATGTCCTTTTTGTAAAATGGGAATAATACCAATGGCCTAAAAATTTCTTCCAAGTCTAAGATCTGATATTCTCTGACTCAGGATTCCTGAAGTCTATATGAAGTACATAAAAGATGTCTCATGAGGAAATAGGAAGACTGTACATAAAAGTCCAATTCTAAGCAGGTGCTCAAATGAGTAAACTTTGCAGGGTGTTGTAATCTTCATATGTGATTACATTTTTTAGTCTAAGTATAAAATTCAGTCATCTTTTTTTTTAAAAAAATATTTATTATTTTTAGTTTTCGGCGGACACAACATCTTTGTTTGTATGTGGTGCTGAGGATCGAACCCGGGCCGCACACATGCCAGGCGAGTGCGCTACCGCTTGAGCCACATCCCCAGCCCTAAAATTCAGTCATCTTATTCAAGCTCTCCTCTCTACTTCCTCCCCAAATTAGATACTAACACATCTGATGTAAGCCTTAGTATGAGAAATCAAGATAAAAACAAACATAGGATAATCAACTCTATATTCAACATGACTTTATACTCTTACTGTTATTAAATCCAAAACAATAAAGTCTTAAAATCATAGCACAAAAGGAAAAATTCTTTAAGGCTTACCTCAAGATTTACCATAACAAAATTATGGGAAAGTTCAGAAATTTCTGTAGATTCTGCAAATTTGGGCTTTAAAGCTAGAAGGGGAAAAACGATTTTGAGTACAAGAAACATCATACCCAAACCCCAATGAGCCTAAGCATCACTTATTCTCCTTGGTAGTTCATGCATTTGCTGATTCATATAAATTAAACCTTCTTTTTCTTCCCTCCAAAACCAGAACTACTGGAGCACCTAGATGCTGGTGCTGCTTCTGTCACTTATTTGCATAGCTGTGGCCTTGAGTGACTTACCTCATTTCTCTGAAGCTTTTATCTCACTTATAGAGTACGGATAATGATACACAAATAGCAAGAGGAAGCATCACTATTTGCTTTTATGGTTCAGAACAACAACTATTAAAAGAGTAATAAGGTAACAACACTTTGCCACTAAATATGTGTGTGTACACACATTATACAATTATTTATGCTAATTTTACATTCCTTTCCTAACTAATATTTTAACTGTAGAATACCAAATTAAGAATAAAACCTGATTGGGAAAGGAGCAGGGTAGTATAGCAGAAAGAATTATATGCCACAAAATCATATAACCTTGGTTTGATTCTTATCTTCCTTAACCAGACAACTTCCTTAACCATGTACAGCTTCCTCTAATATTTATTGCCACATGCCGTTTTAGCACTTAATTCCATTTTCTACATAACTGTTGCTGCTGTTTTTCTTTTTTTTGCAGTGCTGGGGTTGTACTCCACCACTGACCTACATCCCCAGTCCTTTTTATTTTTTGAGACAGGGTCTCACCAATTTGCTGAGATTGGCCTTGAAATCGCAATACTCCTGCTTTGGCCTCCTGAGTAGCTGGGATTCTGCAATACCATCCCTGGCTTATATAACTGTACTTTAATCACCTCAAGCTTCCTAAAGCCCCCTGCAGATATATAATTACAAATTTCATGAAGGAAATCTACATCATATATTTCTTTGGTGTTCCTTAAAGCAACCACAGTGCTGTGTAGAATCAGTGATAACATTTATTAAATGTTAACTTTGACAACACTTCTAAGATCCGTTTTTAGATTGAGAGCATTTACTGACCTTTGCAAGCTCCACACCAAGACTTATGGATAATCACCATAATAGGCAATCCACTTAAAAACAAAACAAAGAAATTATAATCTAGTAATTGTACTTCCTCAAAGTATTCTAATAAAATAACCAATTTATGGAGATAAAGATGTTTCTGTAGTATGATTTCAATTGGTAAAATAATAAGACAATCTAAATATTCAATAGTAATAGATTTTGATAGCAAAATATTTATAAATTCTGATATTCCTGTAAATTCTGCAGATTTGGCCTATAAAGCTAGATAGAAAGACTGGAATGGAAGAAAACATCCAATTACATTATTTTAAAGGTTCCAGTAATTCTAAATTATTATCATGAAAAATAATCATTAAAAATGTAAATGAAAATTTTTGTTGGCACGTTAAAAACTAAGATATAAAATTTCTTTTTTAAAAAATATTTTTTAGTTATACATGGACCCAATATCTTTATTTTGTTTATTCATTTTTATGTGGTGCTGAGGATTGAACCCAGTGCCTCACATGTGCGAGGCAAGCGCTCTGCCACTGAGCCACAACCCCAGCCCTCTTTTTTTAAATATTTTATTTTTTTAGTTTTCAGTGGACACAACATCTTTATTTTTTTATTTTTATGTGGTGCTGAGGAACAAACCCAGTGCCCCAGGCATACCAGGCGATCGCATTACCGCTTGAGCCACACTCCCCAGCCCAAGATATAAAATTTCAATACGGTTTTAGTCAACTATAGAGCCCCAAAAGAAATGTATCAAAACATAATCTTGGGCTGGGGATGTGGCTCAAGCGGTAGCGCACTCGCCTGGCATGCGTGCGGCCCGCGTTCGATCCTTAGCACCACATACAAAGATGTTGTGTCCGCCAAAAACTAAAAAAAATAAATATTAAAATTCTCTTTCTAAAAAAAAAAAACAAAAAACAAAACCAAAAAACCCCATAATCTATAGATGAGACAGTGGATTTTTTTCTTACATTTGTGTATTTTTTTCAATTTTCTTAAAATTAAACATTTTTTTAAATCAGTGATGAAGAGTGTTTTTTTTAAATTATAAGCAACATAATCTACCTGAACCAGATTGGTTAAATGAAGCTCTTAAAAGTTTTCAGTTCAAATGTTAAATATGAGGGCCCTATATAGGCAGGCATTAGCTTACTTCATCACACAGCCTGTTATCACCATACCACCATAATACTATACAAGGTAATAGCTATAACTGTATTTACCATATCGAACTCCATTGCACTAAGGAATTATTGATAACAAACACTTCTACAACATTTACTTATGCCAATAAATATTATCTAAATATACACAAATTAGCTCATTTAGTGATAAATGAGTTACTCAATTACCTCACCTTACGCCATTATAAACCTATAGAGACGTGTGCCTCTAGTACTTGTAAAGACTTAAAATCATATAAGAAGGGCAAGTTTAAGTGGGTAGTGGGATGTAGCTAACCATAATAGCCAAAACATGCTAAACGTTTACTAGATGACATTGTACAATGTGCTGTATGTTCATTACCTCATTTAAATCCTCAAAACAACTCAAGGGTAATACTTTCAATGGTCTCATAATATGAGAAAACTGAGACTCCCAAGAGATCAAATAGCCAGCCCATCTAACCCATGTTTTAAAGCTCCATTCACTTTCAGAGCATGAACATTCTAGAATGTCTTGCTCCCCCTTTTCTCTCTGGCAAACTCCTTTGCAAAGCCTTTCCCAAACTGCCTAGTCTTTCTCTTCTCTGGGATCCTAAAGCATTTGTCATCATCATCTGACCACCAGTCTTTTTCATCCCATTATCACCTATCTGTATTTCTCACAAACTTTTCAAGGGCAAAGACAGACTAGTTAGTCTTTGAAAAATCACAGGTACTGGGGCTGGGATTGTGGCTCAGTGGTAGAGCGCTCATCTAGCATGCACGGGGACCTGGGTTCGATCCTCAGCACCACATAAAAATAAATAAATGGAATAAAGGTATTATGTCCAACTATAAAGGTATTGTGTCCATCTACAACTAAAAAATAAATGTGATAATTTATTATCACAGTTATAGTACTTAAATTTGTTCTAACAAACCAACAAAAGAATGAAAGAAAGGCTAATGTGATACATATCTTAAAACACAGAATAAAGCACAACAGTCATTAACGTGCCATAATACAGTCACTTTAGGGTGGCCAAACAATCTAATCTTTTACTGAGCATTATAAAAATACAATTTCAGGACTGAGGTTGTGGCTCAGCGGTAGAGCACTCGCGAAGCACAGGTGGGGCCCTGGGTTCGATCCCCCACACCACATAAAAATAAAGATATTGTGTCCAACTACAACTAAAAAATATATATATAATTTCAGGGCTGGGGTCGTGGTTCAGTGGTGGAGCACTTGCCTAGCACATGCAGGGCCCTGGGTTCGATCCTCAGCACCACATATAAAGAAATAAAATAAAGGTATTTTGTCAAACCATGGCTAAAAAATATTTTTTTTAAAATAAGAGTTCAGCCAAAGATATAACAATAATGCGTGTTTATACACAATATTACACTAGATTACATGAAAAACATTTAGTTACATTAAATGAGAGAGACTCGAGCAGACTCACTACTTTTAAAATATTTTATTGGAGGAAATAACCTAGTGGTTATGTCTTTCGCTTTCACAAAATCAAAGATACTTAATGACCAAAAACAAGGGGTTTATCAGTAAACTCAGTCCCAGGAAAAAGAAACTAGCAAAAATTAGGTACTCAGAAAAGATTTGTGATATGAAAGACTGGCCAGCACAGAGTCCAGAACTGTTCACAACTGTTTTAAAACAATTCTTATCCATCCAGTCTCTTCACCCACTATTCAAATGGGAAGAGTCAATGGTGTGTGATATACCAATCCAATCTAAGCAATCCCTGACCACTTGAGCTGTTTTCTATGGAGAAATTTGCCAGGATTCTCTCTAGTCTCAAACTTATGCTGTAAACTCAGGGCCTGGCACAGGGGCAGTCAGGAAAGTTGGAACAAATCAGTAAATTCAGCAGCTCCACTAATATAACACGCTTTGCAGACCTTCAGACTATTCTTCCTAGAGAAGAACAGTGGAAGCCACGGATTCCCCCTACCGCTCTGATTAGTGCAAGCTCTGTCCCAGATACTGAATAAACATATTGGCCAGTTGATGCAGGTTCTCATTGTTGGGATGCATTTTAGTATAGGAAATAAACTGGCGACGAAGGCGACTCAGTTCTGCCATGGTCAGGGGCCGAGTGAATTTTAGGTGCTCGGTGGTGCCTGGAAGTGTTAGTAAGTCCCCAGGCACAGCGCACTTCTGCGCTTCCATCAGTCTGGCCAACACCTGGCTTGTGACCTGATCCAACTGGTGTAGAAAGCTGCCGGAGGCAAGGGGTTGGGATTGTGTAGACTGATGTGGTGGGGGAGCCCGGTTCTCAAACAGGGCAGCCCGGATCTCCGCCACAGGTAATGCCTCTTCTAAGCCCACCACAGTAAACAAAGGCCGATCCCAACGGTTCCGAGAGTCAGGAGTCTCAAAGCGCAGTGTTAGAGCCTGCATTAATTCAGGAGGGTAAAAGGCACTGGTCACATGCTTCACAGATTTCTCAGGCTCCGCAATCACTACAGCTGAAGAATCTGATGCTTCGGCTTCTTCCGGCTCCAATTCCCTAGGTCCGTGGGCCCCGGTTCTCCCATTTACTATAGAAGCCGGTTCGGTGACAGTACTGATGTCTGCAGGCTCAGATTTCCCGCCCTCCTCAGCGCGCGGCCTCCAACTCACACTAACTTTCGGGCCCGGGTTCTCTTCCGCGCCAGTCACCTGAGGTCCTCGGCTGGCACCCCCTGGCCTCACGCAATAAACCAGGCAAAGCGGCGTGCGCGCTGCCCGCGCTAAGCAGTAGAGCTCGTAGCGGAAGCCTTTGATGTAGTTAAGCGAGTCCAGGATGACCACGTCTTGGCGACTCAGGCGCCGTTCCACGGCGGCTCGCAGGGCCCCACGCAAAGCCTTCTCACGGGCAGAATCGCCGTACACGGTCGCGTCCTCCGCGCCTAGCACCGAAGCGTCATCCACCACGTATACCGTGTGGCCCTCAGCCGCCAATGCCCAGCGAAGCTCTTCTGCACGGCGGCTCTTGCCGCTGTACGGCAGCCCGCAAAACACCACAAGCGGCATGCTACCAGGGAGCGGCCATCTGCAAACTCGTCGCGCCAACTTCCGGGTTGTCTACGTCACGGATTTTAACCGGAAGTACAAACGGGTTTGCACTTCCTGTTTTACGGACTGGCAAGACTTCTCGTTTCTATAGAAACAGGGGCTCTAAATCAATTAGGTCCAGGTCCAGCTTACTAGAAAGGAGATGCAGAGACTAGAATGACATCGGTTATTCATGCTAAAAGTTACAGACTTCCGGAGAATGTGATCTCCCTGGGTCGAAGACTGAGCCCGCCTATTTATTTATTAGTTGTAGATGGACAAATACCTTTATTTTGTTTGTTTATTTTTATGTGGTGCTGAGGATAGAACCCAGGGCCCCGCACATGCTAGGCAAGCGCTCTATGGCTGAGCCACAACCTCAGCCCCCATTTATTTATTAATGAGCATTAAATACTGCAAAACTGCTAACACTTATATTTAGCATACATAAGGCAATTGATAAATACTTGTTTTGCTCATGTGTGCACTCACACCTACTGGCACTCAGTAAATGTTTATTCAATAATCATTTTAATTATACAACATCTCCAAGGCTGGGGATTTAGAGATGAAAATAAAAGAGTGCCCCTGCAGGAGATCAAGTGTCTGAATAGGAAGAATCAAGCACCTACATTCAGAATTCAGAGTAATAAATGCTATAATGGGTGGGTATAGGTTGGGTTATAAAAGAACAAAAGAGAACATCTGCCCAGAGAAATCATTAAAGACTTTAAGAACTTGAAATTTTTCTCCTGAGCAGAGATGACAGATATAATACAGGATGTCCAGTTAAACTTGAATTTCAGATAAACAAAAAACTTTTTACAGTTGTATAAGTATGTCCAAAAATTGCATGGACCTATTTAATATTATTTATTGTTTGTCTAAAATTCAAACTTAATTGTGTATCCTTTGTTTTTATTTGCTAAATCTGGCAACTCTGCTGCAGAAGATTTGACACTCAGAGCCTGGAATCTGTAGATTTGTTCTAGGAGCAGGAAACACTATAGTTTAGTAGATCTAGAAATGTGAGTTTGTATATCTGAAATTATGAGTATGTATAATATAGGAACACATATTGGAGTGGAGTAGATCTTTGTATGGCTCCAGTACACTGTAGAAGAGAAAATGCAAGTCTTGGCTTTTCCACTTAGTAGTTTACAGCAAGTTATTTCATTTTTCTGCATTTTAATTTCCTTTTCTATAAAATGATAATTTATTTCATAGGTGTATCAACTCAGAGATTGTAAAGATTAAATAAATCAATGCCTATAAAATAGTGCTTAGACTTCCCTCCCCTGACCTGCCTTTTCTTCCTCATGGTCGGAGTTGTGTGCACATAAACTAAACCCACTTGGACTAGGAGACTACTTGAGTCTAGTAGGCAGTATGGTATTTTGGTTGAGAGTACAGGCCCTGAAGGAAGTGCCTGGGTCGGAATCAAGGCTCTGCTACTTACTAGCTGTGTGATCTTGGGTAAATTACTTAATTGCTCTATGCCTCAGTTTTCTTATCTCTAAAAAGAAGGTAACAAAAAGTACCCCCTCATAGAGTTGTTGTGAGGATCAAGTGAATTAATTCATATAATTTAATATCTGTATATACTAAGCACTTAGTAAGGATTAGCTAGTAGTATTGTTGTTATTATGAGGCAATTATGCAGTTCTTGCTCTGCCTTGGCATAGCCCTTCATCTGAAATTAATGCTATGTTGAAGATTAGAAAGAGTCTTACCACCGTAAATAATCTAAAGCATATTTTGTACCTGGCTGCTGCTTCTCTCTTCCCATCTTCTAGTGTTCTCCAGTGAATATGATCCCCAAAACCTGGAACAAATAAGGCTTATAAACATTCACACAATGAATAAAGGACACAGACCTAAAAAAGTAGTGTGGCATGTTCATGAGATACCCACAAAAAGGCTTTCCTCTATTAATAGCCTGTGTTGAAGACCCAGCTTCCCTGATAGAAATGAGAGACCATGAATAGTCCCCTATCCCAAGCCTCAGTTTTCATATCTATAAGATGGAAATAACACCACCCAATCAATAGCTTTTAAGGAAATTAAAAAATGAAATGAAATGCTTTGTAAACTATCACAGAGTATGCCAGTAATACTATAAGAATGAATGAGCAGGGCGCGCACGCCTGCAATCCCAGCAGCTTGGGAGGCTGAGGCAGGAGGAGAACTGCGAGTTCAAAGCCAGCCTCAGCAATGGTGAGGTGCTAAGCAACTCAGTGAGACCCTGGCTCTAAATAAAATACAAAATAGGGCTGGGGATGTGGCTCAGTGGTTAAGTGCCCCCAAGTTCAATCCCCAGTACCAAAAAAAAAAAAAAAAAAAAAAAAGCAAAACTAGAAAAAGAATCCATGAATGAGAATTTTCCATACGGTAAACATAAAGTAGGTCATAACAAATCATAACTAGTTGAAGGTGACATAGCAATACAACTTAGAGTCAGAAGGACATGGGACTCCACTTCCCAGTAAGTGTGTGAATTTTTATGAGTGAAGTAAGCTTTCCAAGCCTCAATTTCCATATCTGAAAAATCAAGACAATAATACATACTTCAGAATGTTGGATGTAAGGACTAAAGAAGGTAATGCATTTTAAGTGATTGTTGTTAGTATTCCCACAATTTAGCAAGAGTGATCTTTTTCAATCACATCACTGACAGATAAGAAGACTTTCATAGGCTTTCCAGAGCCCTAAAGATAAAGGTCCAAGGCTGGAAGCAGAAGATTTGAGAATATTGCATCTGCCCACCTCTCCAGTCATTTTCCACACTTTTCCTAAAACCCCATACACAGAAATACTTTTACTTCTTTAAATGC
Organism: Marmota marmota marmota; assembly: GCF_001458135.2. NCBI lineage: Eukaryota > Metazoa > Chordata > Mammalia > Rodentia > Sciuridae > Marmota > Marmota marmota. The sequence continues at coordinate 13,741,150 of NW_026000082.1, read as the reverse complement.
AGCATGTGGGTTGGGGATGTGACTCATAGGCAGAGCAATTGCCTAGCATTTTCAAGGCCCTGTGTTGACTCCCTAGCATTACAGAACCAACCAACCAAACAAACAAACAAACATACATACATACATACATACATAAATAAATAAATGCAGCAGGCACTCTCTTCCCTTCAGTATTTCATAATCACTTTACCTCTGCCTTTTCTCCCAGCCTGCCCTCCAGTCTTCAGGTGTAATAAGAGGACAATTCTTACAAATCTCCCCTAACTCCCAAACCAGCCTCTTCTCCTCCCATTGCAGCACTTCCCAGACTGAATTGTAAATATTTATGTATCCATCTCCCTCTCTCCAAGGGGAGCTCCCTGAGTGCCTATATCTGTTTCATTCCCATTTCCCTAATATTTAACAGTACACATGAATATAGCAAGTTCTCTATAAAATACACATGAATATACAAGTGCTCTATAAAATAGTTATTGAATAAACAAATCTTATCTAGGCCAAAACACATAAAAGTCTTAATTTTTATATCCAGAAAATGTTAGTGATCCTAAAATGCTGTTATTTATTAATCAGTTTATCTGTGACCAGCATACTACATGTGCTAACTCATTTAAATTTGGCCTTAACAATAACCCACTTTACTTCCCTACATTTCAGTTTTCTCATCATTAAAATAGGCATAAGTGGGCTTGAGAATGAACGTAGCTCATTCGAAAGTGTTAGAGCACTTTCGTAGCCTGTGTGAGGTCCTGGGTTTAATCCTCAGCACTGGGGTAGGGGGTTGGGAAGAAGCATAATAGTTCTGTCTTATCAGATCACTACCAAATATTAAATAAGAAATATAAAATCTCAACACAGTATTGAACATATTGTACAATCAGTAGGTAGTAGTTTTTGCTATTCTTTACATAAAGTTGAGACTTCTTTTTTTTAAAATACATTCAAAATACATTTATTTATTTATGTGGTGCTAAGAATCGAACCCAGTGCCTCACACATGCTAGGCAAGTGCTCTACCACCAGGCCACAATCCCAGCCCTAAAATTGAGACTTCTAAGGCTCAGAAGTTATCATCAGCTGTTATTAGATCACATTGCTACTCAATGGCCAATCTGAGATTTAACCTTCAGTCTTCTGCCTTTTCAGCTGCTAAATCTGTCTTCCAGATCATTCTTTCCCAGAAATAAATTCAAATCTAATTTTCATCTGTGCTACCTCAAGGGAATAAAAATTCATCCAGATTAGCACATGGAGGCAGTATCCAAATTTACCATCATCACTTTTCATTCCCAACAGCATGGGCTGCTGGCCAAGAGAAAATATCACTTGCCTAGGGCCCAAAGTTTGATCCTGAAGAGCAAATGACTGAGTGAAATTGGGAGGATGCCCAGAACTGGAAGGTGTCTAATGTGATCACCATCATTCTACCTACAATACCTAAACTAAGATGACTGAATCCTGCTTCAGCATAGTGCCCAACCAACCAACCTGAAAGAATATCCTGCTACAAAAAAGTTTAATCATACATAAACAGACTTTCAGAATGGATTCACTGTAATAATGGAAATCCCACCACAAACACAAACTAAGCTAAAAATCAGATGAGAAACAGTGAATAACCAGTAAATGGTAAGGCTGCCCTGAAAGTAAATATTCATTATAACATGGCAAATGGAGAATCTGAGACTCCCATATTAACCCAATTCTCAAAAAATATGGCTAGAGTGATTCCCATCATTAGTACTCTCTGGTAGATGAATCAAATGCCGAACCTTTCTGGAGGGAAGCATTCCCTACTTTATCCTCTAGGACAATCAACATTTTATTAAAAAAAAAAAAAAAAATAGCCATTATGGGCTCACAATCATAGCTCAATAAAGATATAAGAAAACAAGTCAACATAAGTAAGAATAGAAGCAAGAGTGACACTTTGAAGACTTCAGCTATCAGGATTATCAGCCACAAAATACAAAAATAGGAATATATGAAATGTTAGAGAAATACATGGAATCACAGAAACAGGCATGCACAAACACACATACACACACATAAATAGACAAATTTGTGATGGTACCAAAATCTGTAGAAATAACCCAAAGGCTACATACTATATAATTCCAATTAAATAACATTCTGTAAGAGTCAAAACTATGAAAATAACAAAAAGATCAGGGTTGTCAGGGTTCATTCTCTCATGGGGGAGAGGAAAAAAAAAATAAGTGGAGCATAGGATATTTTTTAGTGATTTTAAACTATTCTATGTGATACTGTAATGTCAGATACATGTTATTATGGCCTGAATTATGCACCCCGAAAATAATTCATATGTTTACATTCTAACCTCCTGTACTTTAGAATGACTGTTTTTGAAGAAACAGTTTTAAAAGAGGTGATTAAGTTAAAATGAGATCATTAGGATGGGCTCCAGCTCTAATTCTTATAAGAAGAGATTAGGACACAGATGTAAACTGGAGGAAGATCATGTGAAAACACAGAGAAGACAGTCATCTGCAAGAAGAAATCAACCCTACTGACACCTTGACCTTGGACTTGTACTCTTCAGAACCCTTAAGAAAATAAAGTTCTGTTGTTTAAGCCACCTAGTTTGTACAAAACAGCCAGGCATGGTGGTGCACATCCTAATCCCAGAGACTCAGGAGGCTGACACAAAAGTATTGCAAGTTCAAGGCCAGCCTCTGTAATTTAGAGAGACCCTGTCTCAAAAAATAAAAAAGAGGTATAGATGTAGCTCAGTGGTATAGCACCCTAGGTTCAATCCCTAGTACTGCAACAAAACAAAACCCACAGAACATACAATAGCAAGAGTGGACCCTAATGTAAACTGGGGATTTTAGTTAATAATAATCTATATTGGATTATCAGCTGTAAAAAATGTACCATATTAACACAAAATGTTGACAAGGAAAGATGGGGAGAAAGAGGAGAAAGGGCATATGTGGGTATTTTCTGCTCAGTTTTCTGCAGACATAAAATTGCTTGAAAAATAAAGTCTACCAATTTTTCAAAAAATATAATGGATAGAGTAAAACGCAAATTAGAGACAGGTGGAAAGATATATTAGAAGTTATCCAGGATGCAGACCAGAGCCATGAAAACAGACAATGTTAAGAGAGGCCAAGAGGGCTGGGGATGTGGCTCGCCTGGCATGCATGCGGCCCAGGTTCGATCCTCAGCACCACATACAAACAAAGATGTTGTGTCTGCCAAAAACTAAAAAAAAATAAACATTAAAAAAAAATTCTCTCTCTCTCTCTCTCAAAAAAAAAGAGAGGCCAAGAATACAGAGACTGATTTAAGTCTAGCATACACAATTATTTAAGGTGGTGAAACTGTAGAATGACAAAACCATTGAGTGAGAAGATATTAAAAACAGTCAAAGAGAGCCAGGCTTTGTGGCGCATGCCTGCAATCCCAGCAGCTCGATAGGCTGAGGCAAAAGGATCACATATTCGAGGCCAGCCTCAGCAATTTAGTGAGACCCTGTCTCAAAAAATAAAAAGCACCACTGGGTTAAATCTCTAGTACCTAAATAAACAACAGAAAAATGACATATTTCCTACAAAAGATCAATAATTATGCTATTATACTGATAGGAACAATATAAATCAAAAGAGAGAAGAGTATCATCTTGAAATGCTAAAAGAAAATAACTAAACCTAGAATTATATACTCTAAAAAAACTATCTTTCAAGCATAAGGACAAAGCAGACATGTTTAGATAAACTGCAAGGTTTTTTCCCCCCCACCACCATCAGGTATTCACCACTCATTATTATTTCAATAAATAAGTATTTATTCAACAGGATCATATAATAGTCAAGAGCATGGACTCTGGATCCTGACTCCTGGGTTTGGATCTTGGCTTTGCTGCTTACTAGTCATATGACTTTGGGTATGTTAGGTAATTTTCCCACACTATAAAATGTTTCCTCAGCTATGATAGCTTAGAATAGTAATATTAATTACTACAAGTATTTGCTATTGATATAACATACCAGGCACTAAGTTCCTTAAAAATATTAATCCTCCCAACCCTATGAGGTAGACGGTCTCATCAATCCCATTTTACAGATGAGAAAACTGAGGCACACGGCCTGGGGTTGTGGCTCAGTGGTAGAATGCTTGCCTGGCATGCACGAGGCACTGGGTTCGATCCTCTAGCACCACATAAATGTAAAATAAAGATATTGTATCCACCTAAAACTAATATATATGTGTGTGTGTGTGTGTATATGTGTGTGTGTGTATATATATATATATATATATATATATATATATATATATATAAAGAAAGCTGAGGCACAAAGTTTAAATAACTTTCCCAAGGTCACCTAACTTGTAAATGTCAGAGCTGAGAGTCTGAACTTAGGCAGAAGGGTTTAGACTCTTTGTTTTTAAGCATTACACAATACTATCTGTTAAAAAAGAAGATAAGGTCAATGAGACAAAGAGAGGGAAGACAATGGAGGGCCTTACAGGTCATTATAAAGACTGACTTTTTTAAAAAAATGTTTTTTTAGTTGTAGATGGACACAATACCTTTATTTATTTTTTTAATGTGGTGCTGAGGATCGATCCCAGTGCCCCACACATGCAAGACGTGTGCTGAGCCACAACCCCAGCCCCATAAAAGAAATGACTTTTTAACTCATGGTAGTATACACCTACAATCCCAGCTACTCAGGAGGCTAAGATGAAACTTGCAAATTCAAGGCTAGCTTGGGCAATCTAGGAAGACCCTGTCTCAAAATAAAATAAAAAGGGCTAGGGATATAGTTTAGCAGTTGAGCACTTGCCTAGCATGTGCAAAGCCCTGGATTCAATTCCTAATACAGGAGGAATGGAAGGACAGAAAGCAGAAAGGCAGATAGTCAGGCTTTTCCTGAGCTACTGGAGGGTTCTGAGCAGTTATAACATGATGTAATTTGTGTATTATGGATTTTTGAGCTTCTGTGCTAAAAACAGATAGCAAAAGAGTATTTATTATAGGGTGAATTGTATCCCCTTCCCCTAAAGAAAGGTACAGTCCTAACATGTGACCTTATTTGGAGACAGGATCAGTATAGTGGTAATCAAATTTAAATGAGGTTATTTGGGAAGACCTGAACCCAGTATGATTAGTATCTTTATAAAAGGGTGAAATTTGGACAGATATGCACACAGAGAGAATTATGGTCATCTCCAAGCCAAAGAGAGAAGCCTGGAAAAGATCCTTCCCTCTCAGTCCTCAAAAGGAGCAATCCTGCTAGGAGGAATATAATATTGGATTCTGGATACATTTTGAAGACAAAGTCAACAAGATTTGCCGTGAATATAGGGTGCAAAAGCAAAGACAGATGTTAAAAGCTGATATAAATGATACAATAAAGAAAAAATATTAATGACACAGGACTCCCTGGTAAAATGCCATTAAGTAGGTGAGACGAAATCTAGTACTAAAGTAAAGGGATTAGCCCTTGCTAGAAATACGGATGATTTATCAAGTAACAGGAAAAGAAGTACTGGTGGGTAAATGAAATGGTGAGAATTTTTGGAAGCCTCCTATGATCCCCCTTTATGTTCTATTAAATGGGAATATGGTCACTAACTGAAAATAAACATTGTGGAAAAGTATTGGAGATTTGCATACAGGAGAAAGAATGAAATAGTCCCCTACGAGAGAAAACTACAAGGATAGCTAAAGGATACATTTTAGATAGGAAATATCAGGAAAAAACCCATATACAAGAATAGTGAACAAGTACATGGGTAAACATGTAGTTAAATCTAAATATTCATAAAAATTTGTAAAGCCCAATTCATAGTTTTAGAAAACTGAACTAAATTACTGAACAACTGCTTATAAGTAAAGAGGGGCTGACTGAAGCTTAATATTCTAAGAAACCCTTACCATTGGGGGGATTAAGATAGTAAAATTCAAGAGTATTTAGTAAAAGGACTAGAGTACCAAATTTCAAACTAATAAAGGAGATAAAATAAGAACATGTAAATGCTCAACCTCCAAAAAAAGGGGAAAAATGGAAAAAGCATAGGAAAAATAGTAGTAGAGATGGAAACTGGATAAAAGAGCAGCTGTCAATAATAACAACAAATATAAGTGGACTAAACTCACCAATTAAAGTTAAAAGATGAAACTGTCAGATTTAGCTTTGAAAAAAAAAAATCCAAACTACCTTTATGATGTTTATAAAGATATACCTAAAACAGGACTTGCAAAAGTCAATGGTGGTGTAATTCAGAAACAGATAACAGGCAAATGCCAACCAAAAGAAAATCAAGGAAGTTAGATTAACATCAGATTACACTGTTTCTCCACAAACCTGGGCTACCCAGAAGCTAGGTGATAATTCTTACAGTTGGGGAGATTGTTGTTAATAGAGACACCAAAGCACCACTGTTCAATGATTGGAATGCTCTGTACCTGTGCTACTCAATATGGTAGCCACTAGCCACATGTGGCAACTAAATACATGAAATGTGGCTAAGTTAATTAAGGACCTCAGTTTTTAATTTTATTTAAATTTAATAAGTTAAGTTTATTTAAATTTAATAAGTTAAATTTAATACATTTAAAATATCACAATCCTAGAGACCAATTACTCCAACCCTCTCACTTTACTGAGTTCTAGAAAAATACAGAAGCCATCTGAAATTTTGGTCTTCTAATTTCTAATCAGCAGGCTTTTCCAGTATCCCAACACTTCCCAAGCTGATCTATTGCAATACCCCTAAGAAGTATACCCCTAAGAGGTATAATACAAACACTCTACTATCATCACTTATTTTTTTTTTAGAGAGAGAGAGAGAATTTATATATATATTTTTTTAGTTTTTGGCGGACACAACATCTTTGTTTGTATGTGGTGCTGAGGATCAAACCCGGGCTGCATGCATGAGAGGCGAGCGCACTACCGCTTGAGCCATATCCCCAGCCCTATCATCACTTATTGAATGCTTAGTTTAGGTGATAATTATAATGATACTAATAGTATAATGATAATAACAATATTAATAATGACTAATACCTACATGGCATTAATTATGTACCTGATACTTTTTTTTTTTATATTTATTTTTTAGTTTTCGGCGGACACAACATCTTTGTTTGTATGTGGTGCTGAGGATCGAACCCAGGCCGCACGCATGCCAGGCTACCGCTTGAGCCACATCCCAGCCCCCTGATACTTTTTTAATGCTTTTACATGTATTAACTTATTTAATTCTCACAATAACCTTGAGGTACAAACTCTAACTACCTCTTTTTTACAGATAAGGAAACTTAAGTTAAATAGCTTGACCTTACACTGCCTGTAAGTGACAGAGCTGGAACTAAAATATAGGTTGACTTCAGAGTCTGTAGTTATAAATATTCACTGCACTTTACTGCTTCTGTAGCAAAAGTTAAATGAAGAAATGAATGAAGGAATGAACCTTCACCAAAGCACAATGAGAATACTGACTTCAATTATGTAAAACTTGAGTTCTTTGGTTTCTCCTTCAAAAAGAATTTATACAGGTGCACTACTTTACCTTGTTACTAAAATCATCCACTCCCCAGAACCACCCACACTCACTCCTATGCCAGCATGGAACACCTGAAGATAGTCCAGTTTCCTAAAGTGTCAGCTGCATAGCCATTTAATTTATGCCAGTTTTCTGTAAAGTAAGCTAAAGTCTCCCATGCCAGCAGTTCTTCTCCTAAAACAGTTAAAAAGGCAAAGCAACCATTTCTAAATACAGCATTTATATCAGCATTTCCAAGCTTTTCATTCTAAAAAGTGTTTTAATGAGTGTAAGCTAAAGACATAAGAAAAGTATTATCCACCCTCTCCCAGCAGATAAAACCTGAATAACAAAAGGTCAGACAGACCGGAGTTAGAATCCTAGCTCAGCCATTTACTATTCTCACAAATGCAAAATATGGCTAACGAAAATATTAATCCCACAGGGTTGCTGTGAAAGTGAACAGGATACCGAGTGGAAGGTAAATACTTTGTAAGTATTAGTGCCAAATGTTTATCCTAGAGACTTGACAAAATCATCTATATGTTTTGCGCCAGAGAGCAAACTGCCTCTACTGACAGCTTTCTAGTTTCTCCCTCTGCAAGGAGAGGATTAAAATCCAGGCCTCCCAATGCCTATGTAGTGCTTACTCCACACCACTGTGCTTTCTTAAAACAGTGGGGACACTCATTCTCTCCTCTCTGCAAATCACAAGGCCATCTTCTGAAAAGAGTCAGAGATACTGAAACATCTAACAGAGATAAGAAATCTCATTCATCAAAATTTTCAGGAACTACTGCTTCAGGTAGCATTTGGGTGGGGGGTGAGTGGGGTATAATCTATGTCCCAAGAATCCATGTATAATAAATACATACAACAAAAAACTGAAGTATTATAATTCCTTTAAGGAATAATTAAACATTCTTCCATGGGAGGAAATAATGCCAGTTAACATTTAAGTGTGTGACACAATATTAAATGTTTTTTTTTTTTTTCATTGAATTCTCAAAACCCAACCCCCCTACCCTGAGTTGTCGTTCTATGTACTGCTGCAGTTATCTGGTATTTTCCTTCTCAAAGTCCATATATGTTGTCATATAACTGCCTACTTACTTGTTTTTAAAAGTACAGGGGACATAACAATCATATTTACCATTCATTTTTTCTTGCAACAAATATTCTTGAGCATTAACAAGGCTGAAATGGTCCTGGCTCACTGTGGCAGATAATATTTACCAAAGATAATTACAATAAAACCTTCCATCTCACATGCTCCTCTTACAAATGTGACTTCAGTGTGCCTCCTATTTCATGTATAGATGTTAATGTTCCTTCCACTTGAACCTGCTCCCACAGAGTATAGTAGAAGTGATGCCATATGACCTATATGGTTAGATAATAAAAATGCTATGCATTTCCATCTTATTCTCTTGGGTCACTCATTATTGGGATCCAGCTACCATAATGGGGAAGAAGCCTACACTAGCCCATGCAGAAAGACCACAGAGAGAAATAACCAGTCTGTTGAGGCCCCTGACATCATGGAAGAGAGAAATATTCCCCAACTGTGACTCATTCAAATTCCTGACCCAGAGACAAGGCAACTGGTTTTGTGTCAGAACACATTAAAATTCCGAGCTAAACTCACATCCTAACACCATAGTCTTCCGTCTTCCTCGGTACTTAATATTTTATTCTAAATAAACAGTAACCTATTTTACAATGGGATTAAGAACATTCTGTAAATATTACTAGTGTATTTTAAACATTCTGGCCTAATGGAATTCACTGTGCAGGCTTCATCACTGAGATGGAAACCTCAGAAAACCCTTCCCTGATCTTCCTAACTCAGTTAATTCCTCCCTCATCCTCCTAAACCTTTCTACTATTTCCTACTCTATCACAGTTTCATTTGCCCAGCTGAAATTGTCTTATTAATTTGTCAAAGAGTCTACACTACTTTCTCTTTCTCTGACTTGAATATAAGCTCCATGACAGCAGGAATCTTATCTGTCCAGTTCATTGATAGTGCCTTGGACAATGCCAGAAATATAGTAGGTGATCAAAAATTACATACTGAAGGAAGAAATGGATGCATTCAGTCCACTGAAAGTCCACAGAATGTCTTTACCCATGAAGGAATGTAAAGATAAGGAGGATAAGAGAAAACAATAAAAAATATTCCCGCAGAATCATTCCATATAGTCAGGTCAGTTAAAAAAAAAATGGAAGAGGGGGTGAGATCCAAGTATAACTAACCCCCTTAGAAAAGCATAAACCCTGAGTTCAGTGGATCCAACTTTCAACCAAGAAAGAGCTGATGAGGAGAAAGGTGTTCAAATTGTGAATGAAGATGTAGGTAATGGGATGGAGTTGGGATACTAACCTCCATTCGTAACTACCGATCATTCCCTCCTCAGAAAAATAAAAAATAAAAATCAGTTTCTCTAGACACACTGGCTGAACCACACCAAAGACAACTGTTGGTGGCCCTCTAACAGCAGAACTTCTATACTTCATCTGGCCCTTTTCTTTTCATCTCCCAGGGCAAGGAGGCAGTAGCCTAGCTCTTCAAGGAAGAGTGAGGAATCTTCAGATCCAAGGCTGGAATCTCGACACAGTAGGTTCCCGAGGACGCTATTTCTTTAGGAAGGGAATGTGACCATTCCTGAGGATCTACCAAGTGCCCAGCACTACGCTGGGCTCTTAAACATGCTTTTTCTAATTTACAGACTATTTCTTCCCCCAATACAAAAATTAATAGAGACCTTAAGTATAACTTCCCCATCTTACCTTTCCCGAACTCACTACTCCCTACCCCAAGAAATAGTCAAAACTCTAGGTGCGGTTGCGGAAGAAAAAAAAAAAAAAAGAAATCTGGCGTAGCCTAAGAAAGAAAACCCGAGGGGAACAGTGTTAGACAAGGGAAGGGTCCTATTCGGTTGGGGCCCCGGATCAGTAAAGATTAAGATAAGAATGCAGTCTGACCCTTTCCAAGCCCAATGTGTCCGTCAGAAGAGGTGATCAGGAGCAGGAAACTGAAGCCCAGCAAACAGGTGGCCCCGAGACGAGGCCATATCTCCATGGTGCTAGGTGCGCGGGACCACCGGGTTAACCCGACACAGGGCCCGAGTCACCGCAAGAGATCCGTTTCTTTTCCTTAGAGCGGGGTCAGCCCAGACCCTCTCTTTCTCAGATTTTTTTTTTTTTTCCAAACTCTGAAGGAAGTGATGTTAGACGGATGTGGGTGGTGCCTCCGGGGTCCGGTTTGGGATGGAGTTAAAGGTGCAGATCACGTAGAAGGGTTCGGGAAATGCTCTCGAGCGTGATCTGCCTTCTCAGGGTCTTGTAAGTCGAGGCCTCAGGACCGAGCGGAAAAAGGTGGGCTGAGACGGTGGGGGTGGGGGTAAGGGAGAGGTTCGGAAGAACCGTTGTGGACTACGTCTGCCAGTCAGACTAACCCCTCCCCCTGCCTCCCCCGCCCCCAGAACCGCTGTACTTAATATTCAAAACGCAAATTATTGATTCGTGAGGTCAACCTCTCCTAACAGTGGGTGAGTCGCCTATTGGCCTCGAATTTCCCTTCCCCCACCGCAAGCAAGAAAAATCGGACAACCGGAATTAATTAATTTCCTGCTCAGGTCTCCTGATAAACCCATTCTGCATTCAACTGTCTCTTGCTTTGCAGGCATGCACTTCACTTTCACGCTAAGGAGGATGCAACCAACTAATACAAGCTCCAAGAAAAACAGAGTTGGGGCTTCTTATTGCAAAACTAAATGTTCCAAGGGAACCAGGTCATGTTACTGTAGGCATTTAAAATGTAAAGCTTCTTCAGATTAAATCTATTTTTGTTGTGGATTAAATATTTCTTTTTAATTTTCGGCCTCTACTGCATAACAGGCCAAAATCTCCCATCTTTCTTCTATTAGTTTGAGTCCAACAGTACATACTTAATTAATAGTGAAAAGCACCAGAACAAAACTACACAAACAAAATCATTTCGCCCTTTTATTAGGTTCTCCACAAACTAAGTACCGACACAATGGAACGCCTGGGAGACTGTAAGCTCCAGGATGCAGCGCGGCACCCGGCACCTGCCGCCAATAGAAATTTTGGGGTGCGCAAAGCAGGCTGGGTTTTGTAGTTGGGATGCGCGCTCCCGAGATAGGCCGCCGGGGAAGGAGAGGCGGGGCTGACTGTGTCACGTGGGCCTCGCTCCCGCCGCCGCCGTCTTTCTCTGTCTCGGCTGAGGCAGCCATCTTGCTCTTGCCGCGTGCTGGTGTTGGAGGACCCTCCCTGCTTCAGGTGAGACCCCCGGCGGTCCCGCCACTCCACGGCCATAGGCCGCTGCGCACGGTCTCCCCCCGCCCTCTTCTTCTGACACCCGCCAACCGCTCGGGCTGCCACTTCCGCCGTGGCGCGGCGAGTGGGGGCGGAGGCGGCTGGCTTGGCCTGTCGGTTACCGGCGGCGCAGCTGGGGGTCGGCACCTGAGGGAAGGTCCCCAGCACCAACGCCCCCTGTGAGAGCGGGACGGTGCTTTTGCCGCCCAAATCCAGTCCCAGGAGGCCGGTGGACCCCCTCTCCTCTGTCCCATTACTCTTCGTTATTCACAACAACAATGTCATATGTTTTGAGCTTATACAGCTTATCTGTTGTCATCTCAGTTGATGCTTCCAGTCTACAGATAGGGAAACCTAGGTTAGCACCCCGCCCCCTGCCCGGAGAACCGGACTCTCTTGCAGGGCTCATCACCTTATAATGGCAGAATTTGTTTACAAGTCTGCCTCCCTTTTGAGACATTGCCTAGCCCATCCTTATAACCCCATCACTTCTTGATGATTGACCGACAGGCACAGTGGTATACAGCTAGTGAATGGCGGTTTCAACTTCCCTTCCCACGTTATTTCACTTATACCTTAGCTATCCCCTCGGGAATGGTAACAATAGTTACCAATTATTGAGTATATTTCTCTGAGCCATATCTTGTGCTTGATAATCTACCTTTAACCCTCAAAACAACCCTGTGAAGCATGTGTTATACCTTTCCTGATGCAGGAGGAACAAAAGTTCAAAAAAGTAAAATACTTTTCTGAAGCCTTAAGTAGAGTAGACCCAGTGTCTTTGATTCTACAGCCTGTGCTTAAAGAAATCTCATAATAAAAAGTTGAGACTAAAGGTTGAAATTATTTTTATCCCTGTGTAAACATGATGTATGTGAAAATGCCTACCACAATGCTTGGAACTTAGGTAACTTAGGTTACTTAGGTTAAGTATTGATTAACCTCATTTTTTTTTTTTGAACTCCTAAGAAAAGTGCTAAAAGATCCTCGGATCTCCCAAGGAAGAACTCATTATCATGTGACCAAAGGAAGTTACTTCTCCCTTCGGTTGCAGAAAGGAACTGCTACCTCTAGGCCTTCTTTTTCTATTAAATTGGAAAACGCTGAACTGCTTATAGTTTATGCCCCGCTGTTGTCCTCATATATATAAGACAGGAATGACAGGTACTAATTAAGATGGATTAAAGAAAAGGGAATTAAATCAGGTAATCTTTGAAGTCTACTCCAGATGCTGAGCTTGACATCTCTTCTCTCAAAGACAGTCCAATCACCTTTCCCTCTTGAATTCCACACACCACAATTTGCTAATAAGACAAAAGACCATACTTGTTCCTTCACTTCTGCTTTGAGCTTCCAACTTCCCTATAATGCTTTTTCTCTGAGATACTCCTTGAGGATAAGATTTTGCAATTCTGTTATCCTAACCACCTGGAATGGCATCTGTTCTTTCATCTACACATTGATTTAAAGAGTTAATGTGGTTCTTTGTTTCAAACAAGTCAGGACTCTTTCTTATCTTCCCAACTCTATTTCTTCTCTTGAGGATTATTACTTAAAAATGAAGAAAAGTCCCAAAGGGTTTATTCTGTGTTTGATTTTAATATTTTCACTTAGCCCCGTTTTTGCAAGAAATTCCTTAAGCTCTGTTAGTTCACTACACCTTCAAAGCCACATTACTTTGAAAAAAGTGAATATTGGTCCATTCCTGTGGAGATCTAAATATAAAGATTAGGATTTACGTCAGCAAATTTAAGTCTATGGCAGAGCTAAGATTGGCATATGCATAAGGTTGCTTGTTTTGGACTCTAAACACAGTTGTTCCTAGAAGAGTGTTTTTAGCTTCTTGATCATTGTGATACAATGCTGAACAAAGAAATAATAGATTCTAATTGTTATTTGGGAACTGGACTTTATTTAGCCTTAAAGCAGAGATGCAGGGAGGTTAGTGCCTAAATTCAATGTCAGTACAGGGTAACTAGTAATTACGTAATCTTTTCATCTCTTCATCTCAAAGGAAGAAAACAATATCTTTTATCTAAATGGCGAGATCATACTGGGTTTGGAGAATCTGCCCCAAAAGATTTAATAACAGCCTAGTTCTTTTTTCCCTTCCTCACATCTCAGTAATGATCTGTTGAGCTTCAGAACAAGTCAAACAAGACTTTTAAATTGGCTTTTATTTGTTTGTTGTGTGTTAAGATCCATCATAAACTTAAGAATGTTGTTTTCCTTAGTAGGAATATTATTGATGAAACTAGAATTCATGATTTTATAATGCTTTTAGAACTTTCAAAACAAAAATTGCTATAAAAACTTTGAGTTGCCCTTCCCACCAATTTAGTATTCATGTAACCTAGATATGTTTTTGTTAAATTGTGCAGTGAAATATTTTCCCCTATATTCAAGAATATTTTGACAAGTGTGGTATACTAACTACATCAGCACAAAGTATTAAATGAATTCTGGAGTGCTATAGAAGTACTAAATGTTGAAATCTGGTTTGTTTCCCCATTATTAACACAACATCCGACCTTGAATAGAGGACATGACTACATATTTTGACAGCTAGAACAGCCTATTGTTGAATTTCATCTTTGTCTAGCCTTCTCCCTACCCCTTTTGTCCTCTTTATGATTTGGGAAATACAGATTTTGATGTGGGAGAAAATTATTTACTTGAAGGTTTTGCTGATAATATTTGGTAACAGTTCTCCGCTCTAAAAATCTTTGGGAGGAAAAACTGGCTTGCCTACAGAGATTTTGTAATTGGCTAGATTTTACTGAATGCCAAAGAACTGAATCACTTTTTAAGGAGGAGTCTTCAAATAGGTGACTTTGAATCCCATTCTTTTTTTCTGTTTGTATATTTGGCTCCCTGTGGTATTACTTTAATTTTGATTTTTAGCAATACCTGGTTTATGAAGCTAGAACAAGGTATTTATTATGAATATAGACAGTATTAATATGGTTGTGGTGTTAATCCATACTGCAAACTCAGTGAGCCAAAAGGTACTGTTTGTATAAACAGTTTTTTCTTTAATTTTCATAAAACAGTGTCTTTAACGAATCTATTTTTCCCCCCCTAGATTTACCAACAGCATGAATCAAGAAAAGTTAGCCAAACTTCAGGCTCAGGTCCGGATAGGGGGCAAGGTGAGTGTGGCATAAGAAAAACTGATAGGAGAATGTATGATTACTAGACAGTATTATGATTTTGGACTTGTGGTCATTGAAAACCTAAAATCTTTTCCATAATCAAGACCAAACCACATTCCAATTTGAGAATTATTTGTTTAGATCTAAAACAGCTACCTAGAAGACTTTTCTCTGATGATACAATGAAATAGCCACCTTTGTTTGAACCCTAACTTTTAATAGCTGCTAGTTATGACAAAACAAGTTTCAACACATGACTTCCATTTTTTTCATCCCCAAAATATAAATAATCCTAAAAGATGCTTCTAAAAATTAGAGAAATATTTATAAAACACCTTATATGGTATCTGTCACAGGGTAAATGCTTAGTAGATGATAGTTGTTATTATAATGTTCAGTTTATCTTCAGGGCATGCCAGATATTAGCATTACATCTTGACTGAATGTACGCACTGGTGCAGTTAGATTTACAGGATATTAACTAGAATTTGGGTGTGATGACACCTGTTTATAATCCCAGCTACTGGGGATTCTGAGGCAGGAGGATTACAAGTTTCAGGTCAGCCTGGGCAACCTAGACTTCATCTCAAAATTTAAAAAAAAAATTTAAAAGGTCTGGGGATGTAGTTCAGTGGTTGAACACCAGCAGGTTCAATTCCCAGTTCTGCAGGAGGAAAAAAAAATTAACTAGAAATTCTTGAATGGGTTATACATTTTGTTTATTGCTAGGTTTTCCTCCTAGATTCCTGCCTGTTTTTCTATGTTGGTGAATATGAACATGAGCTTTCTTTTTTTCATATACTTTAAAACCTAAAGAAGTACTTAGTTTTGAACACCAAAAATCTTTGATTTCCCCTCAACTGTGGCCCTGGGCCCCAGGAGAATAGTTTACCTTTGTCTATCTAGTACAGTGTTTGCAAAAGGGAAAAGGAGAAAGGGGTAGGTAGGGCACTGTGTCAGTCCTCACTGTGTCATTTACTTTAACAACAATTTCAGCTCTTGGTGACAGAGTCAGGAAAGAGGAAGAAAAGACTTGACTAGTACCTTCTCATTTCATAATGCTATAGTTATATGGTTCTGGAGTCATATTAATACACTCATGTAATCACAGTAGTCACACTGTAGCATCAAATGTGATATAACATGCCAGTGCAAAAAAACTAGAGATATTCAAGAATCATAGAATATATCTGGAAAGACATGATGCCACACATCATCATCATGTATTTTAAACCATTTGTTGGTACCATCATTCATTGTTCTATTGTTTATTGAGCATTTGCCATATGCCAGGCACATAGTAGATAAATAAAATCTCCTATTCGACATATCTCAGATTGGAAGAGAGTCATGCTCACAATTACAATGAAGAATAGAAAGTGTTAAAATGAATAACAAGGTGCTCTTCCTTAGGGGAGGCAAGCTGGGATTCAAAGGATAATAAACAGCTGGGTGTGGTGGCCCCACATGGATTCCCAGCTAGTAAGAGTCCCAGCTAGTAAGAGTCCCATGCAGGATCACAAGTTTGACGCCAGCCTCGGCTACACAGTGAGACGCTGTCTCAATATAAAAATAAAAAGTGTTAAAGGTTTAGCTCAGTTGTAAAGCTCTTGCCTAGCAGGCGGGAAACCCTGGGTTTGATCTGCAGAACCAAAAATCAAATAATAATAAAATACACGATAAATAAGAATTTATTGTCAGACTGACCAGGTTCATGGGAGAACAGATAAAAAAGGATTATTATTTCCACACGTGCAAAGGCACATAGAGTGCTTAGATAACATAGTGCTTAAAGGAATTACTTGCTTTGAATTCATACAGCTAGTTTAGAGTACATGATAGATAGAAAATGGTAGGAAACAAAATGACCTGATAATCTGGGATTCCAATGTAGTTTTTTATGCCTTACTAAGAAGGTTGGAATTTTATCCTGTAGGAAGTAGGCAACTATTGAAGGATTTCAGAAAGGAAATGACAGCCATTTCAGAAAGGTAGCTGGGCAGTGTGGAAAAGGGAATGAAATAGTTTAGCATAGAGAATCATCAAGAGGTTATTGCTGAACTATATGGGTCACAGGTTTAGGAGTTGGAATTGACATGATTTAATGATTGATGGGATATGGGAGATAAAGGTCAGAAAGAAGAGTGGGATGATACCTAGACTTCTGGTTTTAGAAATTGGATGTATGGAAATACCAGCAGCTATAAAACTTAGAAAGTAAAGGAAGAATAGACAGGTGGATTGATGAGCCTTTTGACATTGCATTTGATGTTCCTGAGGATCATTTGAATTGAGGTTTACAGCAAGCAACTGAACTATCTCTGAGTCAGGAAACCTTCACAAATAAGTAACCCATGAGCCAGGCACAATGGCATATGCCTGTAATCTCAGCTGCTCAGAAGGCTGAAGCAGAAGGATTGCAAGTTGCAGGCTACACTTGGTAACTTCGCAAGATCCTGTCTTAATTTAAAAAATAAAAGGACTGAGATTTAGTTCAGTGGTAAAGCACCCCTGGGTTCAATACAATACCCCCCCCCCCCCAA
>NW_026000082.1:13690361-13723573 GCF_001458135.2 Marmota marmota marmota | reverse complement strand
CCCCCCCCCCCCCCCAAAAAAAAAAGACCATTGTAATAGTGATACTTCAATACTGGATTTTGTCACAATCTGCTGCCAAATGTCCCTTCTCTCACTGGAGTTTCTGAGACTGAAGGTTCTACCTCCTCTCTGTAAAGCTGATTCCCTGAGGACTACAGAAGGAGATATCCCTACTCCTACTTTCAGAAAGACTTAACTATCTAAACTTAGGCTGATTTTGTTCGTGTTTCCGCTTTGCTTTAGTTTATTTTTTTTAATTGGCCCATTTTTATAACAGTTTTTCCAGTAGAAAAGTGTATTTTGAGTTTCAGAGTATCTGTATTGATTGATTGAACTTTTCTGTATTGAAAATGAACTTTTTGTATCTCAGTTAAAAGTATGATTTTCAACCTGTTTGCTCAGGCCAAAATCCTAAGCATCATCCTAGACTACTCTTTTTTTCATATCCATCATCTAATCCATCAAAAGTCATGTCATCTCTTGTGACAATCTGATATTCACCATCTCCACTCCCACAAATGTCATCTCTCACCAGGACTGCTACTGGAGCCTCCTGACTGGTCTCCTTAAAGACCATTTTCCAAATAGCAACCTTAGTCCTAAGTGAACAAATCAAGTCTAGCTACCTCCATGTTTAAAACTGTTCAATGACTTCCTATTACAATTAGAATAAATCCAGTTCCTGCCCATGAAATTCTAGGCTATGTAGTCTGGCCCTTGCTTATCTTTTCTGATATCATTTTTCTTCTCCTTTCGCATGTGCTCTAGCCCTTTTGTCTAGAAAAGACAATTCAGCCTTTCTTCATTCTGCTTGGATCACTCTTCCCTAGTTGTGGGTCTCAATTCATATGTCACCTTTTCATAGGGGCCTGGTAAGGTCGTGCTCTGCTCCCAGTCACTCTTAATTACTATGTTTTTGTTTTGTGATTTTATAAGAGTCCTTATCATGTTTGAAATAGGTTTTTTTTAATGTATTTACTGACTTTTCCTTTTATTGTAATGTAAAAACTTTAGGTAAAATGTTCATCTTTTTCATTCCTGGATTTTCAGATTCTCTAATACTCAAATCATAGGCATTTAATTCTTAATATGCCTTAATTCTCAAGATTTCAGACCTCTTTAGACTTTTATTGGTAGGAGCTGGTAAAGACTGTAAGAAAGCATTCTTTATAATATTTGAAAGTTGTTATAAAGTATATTAAGTTCTCTTGAAGTTATGAATTATGTCTTATTAGCAAACAGTATTTTTAAAAGTGTTTAAAGAACAGTTAGATACTGGATAAGAATAAGAACAGCTAGAACTGACCTTCAAAAAATCTGGGTTAGATTGACAATCACTACTCTGAGCAGTCTTATTGGTCATTACTATTTAGAAAGTTTTAGTTAGATTGTTGTAGTAGATAGGAAGATGTGATTGCAGTTGCCAGCTGCTGAGCATGCTAACACCTCTGATTATTTTTCAGGGCACAGCTCGCAGAAAGAAGAAGGTGGTACATAGGACAGCTACAGCTGATGACAAAAAGCTTCAGAGTTCTCTAAAAAAACTGGCTGTGAATAATATAGCTGGTATTGAAGAGGTATGATCACTTTAAAACTATTAAATAATGTAGCAGACAGCACATGTGCAAATAATTGTCTAGACTTTTCAAATTTAAAATATTAGCTTAGAAGAATCTAATATTGTTACACAGATATCTTTAAAGGAATGTAGCTGTTAAATTTGCTTTTTGAATAAAAAGATTTTAGTAAATGATATTTTAGTAAGGATGATTTTTGTAAAGATATTTTAGTAAGCAAGATTTTTATTATGCTTTTCAGACTAAAGATGTTTATGATAAAATTATGGGAATGCTCTTGAATTTTAATGTAGAATATGATTTTTTCCTAATAATATAGAAATAAATAAACCCAAAGATTTCCTCAAATAGCGTAGACTGTTTTACCCCAAGACCACCTTTTTACTCTACAAATCCTTTTTTTTTTTAAATTATATATAGATTTTAAGTTGTTGGTGGACCTTTATTTTATTCACTTATTTATATGTGGTGCTGAGAATCGAACTCATGCTAAGTAAGCACTCTACCGCTGAGCCGCAACCCCAGCCCTCTACAAATACTTTTAATTATTACATTAGCCAAGAGCCTGAAGCAATAACTTTACGTAGGTTGAATTTCTTATTAGGACTCTTAAAAAATTATTGTTAATTTTTTTTAATATTTATTTTTTAGGTGTAAATGGACACAACACAATGCCTTTATTTTTTATGTGGTGCTGAGGATCGAACCCAGATCCTGCCCACGCTAGGCAAGCCCTCTACTGCTAAGCCACAATCCCAGCCCCAATATTGTTAATTTTTTAAATCAGTTTATTTTACATGTGTGTTTTGGTATTGGAAATTGAATCTAGAGTGCTTTACTAATGAGCCAGCCCTTTTAGTCTTTTCTTTTTATTCTAATTTGTTATATATGACAACAGAATGCATTTCAATTCATAGTACACAAATAGAGCACAATTTTTCATGTCTCTGATTGTACACAAAGTAGAGTCACACTATTCGTGTCTTCATACATGTACTTGTTGTGGTAATGATGTTCATCTCATTTCACCATTTTTCCTATGCCCCTACCCCTTCCTTCGCATCCCTCCCTTTTGCCCTATTTAAAGTTTCTCCATTCCTCTCATGCTCCTCCCACATTCCCATTATGGATCAGCATGAGAGAGAGAGAGAGAATTTTTTTTTTTTTTTAAGATATTTATTCTTAAGTTTTTATTCTTAAATTTTAGGTGGACACTATATCTTACATTTATGTGGTGCTGAGGATTGAACCCAGTGCCTCATGCATGCTAGGTGAGCACTCTACCACTGAGCCACAGCCCGAGCCCAAGAGAGAATTTTTTATTTTATTTTTTTTAGTTTTCGGTGGACACAATATCTTTATTTTTATGTGATGCTGAGGATTGAACCCAGTGCCCCACGCATGCCAGGCGAGCATGCTACTACTTGAGCCACATCCCCAGCCCGGATCAGCATCTTTATATCAGAGAAAACATTTGGCATTTGGTTCTTTGGCATTACTTCACTTAGCATAATATTCTCCAACTCCATCCATTTACCTGCAAATGCCATGATTTTATTCTTTTTTAATGCTGAGTAATATTCCATTGTGTATATATACCACAGTTTCTTTATCCATTTATCTACTGAAGGGCATCTAGATTGGTTCCACAATTTACCCACTGTGAATTGTGCTGCTATAAACATTGATGTGGTTGTGTCCCTGTAGTATGCTGTTTTTTGTCTTTTGTGTATAGACCGAGGAGTGGGATAGCTGGATCAAATGGTGGTTCCATTCTCAGTTTTCCAAGGAATCTCCAAACTGCTTTCCATATTCACTGCACCAATTTGCAGTCCCACCAGCAATGTATGAATACCTTTCTCCCCACATCCTCGCCAACACTTATTGTTGTTTGTATTCGTAATAACTGCCATTTTAACTGGAGTGAGATGAAATCTTTTGATTTGCATTTCTCTAATTGCTAGAGGTGTTGAACGTTTTTTTATGTATTTGTTGTTTGATTGTATATCATCTTCTGAGAAGTGTCTGTTCAGTTCCTTGGCCCATTTATTGATTGAGTTATTTATTTTGTGGTGGTAAGATTTTTGAGTTCTTTATATATCCTCGAGATTAGTGCTCTATTTGATGTGCCTGTGGTAAAAATTTCCTCCCAAAATGTAGGTTCTCTATTCACTTCACAGATTGTATCTTTTTCTGAGAAGAAACTTTTGTTTGAGTCCATCCCATTTATTGATTGTTTTATTATATATATATATATATATTTTTTTTTCAATTGTTGATGGACCTTTTTTTTATGTATTTACATGTGGTGCTGAGAATCGAACCCAGTGCCTCACGCATGCTAGGCAAGACTCTACCACTAAGCCACAGCCCAGCCCCCATTTATTGATTCTTTATTTTATTTCTTGCCCTATAAGAGTCTTATTAAAGAAGTCAGGGTCTAATCCGATATGGTGAAGATTTGGGGCCTACTTTTTCTTCTATTAGGTGCAGGGTCTCTGGTTTAATTCCTAGGTCCCTTGATCCACTTTGGGTTGAGTTTTGTTCATGATGAGAGATAGGGGCTTAATTTCATTTTGTTGCACGTGGATTTCCAGTTTTCCCAGCAGCATTTGTTGAAGACGCTATCCTTTTTCCAATATGTTTTTGGTGCCTTTGTCTAATATAAATAACTGTATTTATGTGGGTTTGTCTCTGTTCTCTATTCTATACCAATGGTCTACTTGTCTATTTTGGTGCCAGTACCATGCTGTTTTTGTTACTATAGCTTTGTAGTATAGTTTAAGGTCTGGTATAGTGATGCCACCTGCTTCACTTTTCTTGCTAAGGATTGCCTTAGCTATTCTGGGTCTCTTATTTTTCCAGATGAATTTCATGACTGCCTTTTCTATTTCTATGAGGAATGTCATTGGGATTTTGATTAGAATTGCATTAAATCTGTATAATGCTTTTGGTACTATGATCATTTGAACAATATTCTGCCTATTCAAGAACAGGGAGATCTTTCTATCTTCTAAGGTCTTCTTAAATTTCTTTTTTTAGCGTTCTGTAATTTTCATTGTAGAGGTCTTTCCCTTCTTTTTTTGATTCCCAAGTATTTTATTTTATTTTTGAGGCTATTGTAAATGGGGCGGTTTTCCTAGTTTCTCTTTGAGAGGATTTGTCACTGATGTACAGAAATGCCTTTGATTTATGGGTGTTGATCCTGCTACTTTGCCAAATTCATTTATTAGTTCTAGAAGTTTTCTGGTAGAATTTTTTGGATCTTCTAGGTATAGAATCATATCTTAGGCAAACAGTGATAATTTGAGTTCTTCTTTTTCTATTCGTATCCCTTTAATTTCTTTCATCTGTTTAACTGCTCTGGCTAGAGTTTCAAGAATTATTAAATAGTAGTAGTGAAAGAGGGCATCCCTATGTTGTTCCAGTTTTTAGAGGGAATGCTTTCAATTTTTCTCCATTTAGAATGATGTTGGCCTAGGGCTTAGCATAGATAGCTTTTACAATGTTGAGATGTGTTCCTGTAATCCCTAGTTTTTGCCTTGAGCTACCCCTTTTTAAAATTATATATATATTTTCTTAAATATTTTTTTAGGTGTAGATGGACACAACACAATGCCTTTATTTTTTGTGGTGCAGAGGATCAAACCTGGGTCCTGCCTGTGCTAGGCGAGCGCTCTACCGCTGAGCCACAATCCCAGCCCTAAAATTATACAGTGTCTCGCTAAATTGGTGAGGCTGATCTGGAACTTATGATCCCCCTAGGTCAACCTCCCAGGTAGCTGGGGTTATAGGCATATGTGACCATGCCTGGCCAATTATTTTATATTTTGATGAGACTACTTTTCTCAAATATGAGACCAAAGATTATCTTATTCCAAAAGATACTAAAGAAAAACTTTAGTAATATCAACTACTTGTGATCTATTACCATCTACCTCTGCCTGATGATTCCATTTCTAATATTAACCATTATTTACATTTATTATTGCATAAGTTAGATTTAATCATATCATTACTATGTACGGTACCACCTCATAGTTTTCATTTTGTTTTGTTTTGTGGGGATGGAATCCAGGGCCTTGCACATTCTAGGCAAACGCTCTACCACTGAGCTGTACCCTTAGACCCTACCTCACAGTTTTTAATAGATTATTAATGCACATGTGATGTAAGACATGAATCAGAAATAATGTAGGGGTATGGATCACTGGTAAAGAAATATCAGAGTATCAAAGAAAAAGCAGTGGAATGGCAGTATTCAACTCTGCATATATGAATGCATAAAATAAATATTTAAATTTGCTTTGTATTTTAAAAATCATACTTATAAAATAGTAAAAAATATAAGCCGGAGCTGGGGCTCAGTGGTAGAGCACTTCCTAGCATGTGTGAGGTGCTGGGTTTGATCCTCAGCACCACATAAAAATAAATAAATAGGGGCTGGGGATGTGGCTCAAGCGGTACTGCGCTCGCCTGGCATGTATGCGGCCCGGGTTTGATCCTCAGCACCACATACAAACAAAGATGTTGTGCCTGCTAAAAAATAAATAAATAAATAAATAAATAAAGATATTGTGTCCAACTACAACTAAAAAAAATATTTTAAAAAATTTATAAGCCATTTTCATCCTTTTTTCTTTCAGTTTGTTGTAACTATATTCTTACTTGGATAAAGATTGAGGGCTGGTTCTGTGGCTCAGTTGTAGAGCACTTGTCTTGCATGTGTGAGGCACTGGATTCAATTCTCAGCACCACATATAAGTAAATGAATAAAATAAAAGTTCATCAACAACTAAAACAATTTTAAGAAGTTGATTTGGAAGTCTTGAACTTAAGCACTTTCTATACTTTATTTTTTCCTGAGCTATTGAAAGTTTTTGTGTATTTTCATTGACTTCAAATTTCAGAGATTGTTCTCAATCGGGTGTATTTTTTTGGAGGAGGGACAGATCTAGATTCCTTCAAACTTCTTTAAAAATCCAAAACTTGGGAGGCTGGGGTGTATAATCTAATGGTAGAGTGCTTGACAGCATGCAAGAAACCCTGAATTCGATTCCCAGTAAAAGATCCAAAACTTGGACTAGGAGTATATAGCCCAGTGGTAGAGTGCTTGCTTGCCTGTCATGCGTGAGGACCTGGGTTTTATCTCCCTGCACTGTCAAAAATAAATTAATTAGTCAATAAAAATCCAAAACTTTGGTAAAAAGGAACAACAAAATTTTTTGCAACAATAAACCTGACTCTGATAATATTAAGCCTAACCTAATTTTAAGTGTTTATGCAGTTTTGTATCTTTGCCTGCCTTTCTACTCTCTAACTCCTCAGCCCCATTGACATCTTGAAGCACATAATTTTTTGTTGTAGCAGCTTTCCTCTGCCTTGTAAGTGTTTAGCAGCATCCCTGGTCTCAATCCACTAGATGCCAGTGGTGCTTCATTCCCCTAGCTGTGAGAATCAGAAATGTTTCTAAATATTGTCAGGTGGTCCTTTAGAGACAAAAATCACCCTTGATTAAAAACAATGCATTGGAGAGGAAAAATATGCTTACCTTTCTTGTAGTTTTTCTCTGTTGTTCAGATTTGGAAGGCTTTATGGGGCTTATAAATTTCAGCAGAGGAAGGGCATTGATTTTAAATGTTTTACAATGAAATCAGGAACAAGTTAGTAATTTTTTTTTCTTTTCTTTTTTGGTGTTAGAGCTGGGGATTGAACCTAGGGCTTCCCACATGCTAGGCAAGTGATCTACCACTGAGCTACATCCCCAACTCTAGTTAGTAATCTTTGAACTCTTCAGAATACTGCCAAATTTGAAATGCTGCACTGAGGTTATGGTATTGTTGTAATTGAAATTGTTATATTAAAATACTTAATGATAGTCAAGACTTTTTGAATGTCTACTGTGTGCCAAGCATTTTGCCCTATACTTACTAAATAGTGTTACATAAAATATTAGCATAGTCTTTGTCCTTTGTTGCTTATAATCTATTGGGGAAACTGATTAGACAGACATATTTCATATTGTTCATTAATTTATCCTGTTTTAGTCTGTCCAGTTGTGCTTTCCTAAACTCACTCTTGGCCTTTTCCTGTCCTCTTGCCTCCCTAACCTCCCCACCCCAAACCAGGACAGGAAGAGGTATCCTGCCTTATACCCTGTATTACTGAGCACCTGCCATGCAGAATTTATTATTTAGGCCATTATAGACTTTTTTTTTAAATCCCTATCAATGTTTCCAAGGGCATTGTCATTTCTCTCTCTCTCTCTCTCTTTTTTTTTTTTTTTCCCCTAGATTGTAATTTAGATGTTATTTCCTCCCAGAAGCCTTTCTGGTAGCACCCGTACAACAACTGTGCAAAGAAGAGTTAGGTACTTTTTGCTTTTTTTTTTTTTTTTCTGGCAGTGCTAGCAGTCAAACCCTGTACCTTGTGCCTTCTAGGCAAGCACTCTACCACTGAACCACATCCCCAGACCTGTATTTAATAAGTATGCAGTTAATTAGAATGTATTGATAAATTCTTTTTTTACTGATATTACCACTGAAATTCAAAGTTTGAGTAGTTGCTGGCCCCAAAACATTACACAGAGAATTAATGATACATAATAAGCATGTGTACATTCTTGCTACTTCCCAGACTCTACCCGACCCTTTGTTTTCAACCAACAAGAAAAAATATATATTAAGTAATTAACAATACAAGAGTAACCACTGTAAAGATTTTGGATATTTGAACCTAAGATGGAGAAGGTTTTGCTGTTCTTCTTTCTCTCCCTCTAAAATTGATATTTTTGAGAACCCAAGATATTTGTTCCTTAAATAGCCCTTTGCAGATCTAAACTATTTTTGTTTAGGAACATCTAGTATACTAAATATAACCTGGCTTGCGCATACATTTTTGGGTTAAAAATGTCTTCTTGTGAAGGGAAAAAGAAGCTCTTACATTATAGTGTACATGAAAATATGTATATGGTTTTCAGAAATAATAAGGTTGAAAAAAACATATATGTCTTAGAAGAAAACCATTTATTATAAACTTGTTATATTTGGAATATTTTAACCTGTTACAAAGTTCTGAACTCAAGAAGATGCTATTTTTTTGGTTTCAGTAGTTTAAGAAAAGCAGATTAAAAACTTAAAAGAAGACACTGTGGCCACTGTTGGGAAAAAAAAAAATAGTTCAGTGTTTTCTGTGCTTAGACTTTCAAAGAATTAAACAAGTAGAAGGTGCATAGTTGGTGTGGGGAACAGGGAATCTGGTGAATTTCAAAAAACCCATTGAATGCACCTTCAGTGTTTTGTTTTTGATACCAGGGATTGAATCCAGGGGTGCTAAAACACTGAGCCACATCACTAACCCTTTTTATTTCGAGACAGGTTCTCGCTAAGTTGCTGAGGCTAGGTTTGAACTTTGAATCCTCCTGCCTTGGCCTCCTGAACCACTAGGATTACAGGCATGCATCACCACGCCCAGCATTTCAAGGGTTTTTAAAATGGTTTTTAATTGTACTTTATAGGCTATCAGTATTAGTGATACATATTTTTTCCCTTTTCAAAGCTTAATTTTTGTTCTCTTCAGAAACTTTAAAAACCGAAGGATTATTTGGATTAAGACAAGCAGTTCTAGTCTTTTATGTATTGATAAGTTAAATCAATTTGTTATAATACATTGTAATCATATGTAGATTTCTTTTGTATATTACCAAAAGATAAAGAAATCCAAAGCTGTGAAGACGTAGAAATGGGGGAGTGCCAAAGGTTGTTCAAAAGCCAACTAGATGATGACCATGTTTTAAAAAGGGATTCTTAGGCAAGCTTGCAATATAATCCAAAACCAAATTTCTGAAAAGATTTTATGTTCTGTGATATTCAAAGATTTTTAAAAGTACCACTAAAATGTACTCTCTGGTTTATATGTCCTAAATTATTCAATTTGCTTCATAGAGTTTTAATATTATATTCAGAGGAAGCTCCCATCTTATTAGGATGTATTTCTGCCTCCTTGAAGCCTTCCTTAATCTTTCCAGACATAGCTATCAACCTTCCGTCTGTCCTTCTGCTGTCTTTAGCTTAGATTGCTCTGCTGTAATTACTGTTTTTGCCATCTCATATTGTGGTGTATGGTAATGGTTCCTTATTAACCAAATAGTCTATTTTTAGACCAAATTTACTTAACTGTCTCACTCATTGCTTATCATCTATAACAGGACACTCCCATGATGAGTTTGTTTGGGACCTATTAAATTTAAAAGACACTGATTATTCTAGATGAAATTGTTTTCCAGGAAGTTAAATATAGGAGCTGAGGCTCAGGAGAAAGCTTAGGGCTTTTAGAGGATATAAATTTCATAATTGTACACATAAGGTTTTTTTTTTATTTTTATTTTTTTGTAGTTGTAGATGGATAGCATGCCTTTATTTTATTTTTATGCGGTGCTAAGGATTGAACCCAGTTCCTCATGTGTGTTATGCAAGTGCTTTGACCTTGAGCCACAGCACTAGCCCCTACACAAAACTTTTAATGTTGTTCTTTTTCTCTTCCTGGTTCTTATTTTTCCTGAACCATTTGTGCAGAGGAAGACCAAAGTTATTAGCTGACTCTTCCCACACTTCCTTTTTTCTCCAGCTAGAGCCTCCATTGCTAATAATTGGCCAGCCCTATGGATAGGAGTAGAAGGGATATCCCTTCCATTCACCTAATGCTATAGCAGTCTTAGTTCCTCACTTGAGGTCCCGTTCTTTGTTTTTAGTATTTTTTAAAATTATGATAAAATATATATAACACAAGATTTTTCCATTTTAACCATATTTAACTTAAAATTCTGTGAATTAATTACATTCACAATCACCATTGCCACCATCTCCCAAATTTTTTCATCTTCTCCAATTGAAACTCAGTACCAGTTAAATACTAGCTCCTCATTTCACTTTAACCCAACCCCCTGGTAATCTTTAATCTATTTTCTACTTCATTTATTCACCTATTTTTTAGATATTTTATGTAAATAGTTATACAGTGTCCTTTTAAGCCTAGCTTACTTTACTTAGCATAATGTTTTCAAGGTTCATCCATGTTGTAGGATGTGTCAGAAGTTTACTCTCTATTTTTTAATTTTTTTATAATTTTTTAAAAAGTTGTTGATAGGCCTTTATTTCATTTATGTGTTTATATGGGGTGCTGAGACTCGAACTCAGTGCCTCACATATGCCAGACAAGTGCACTACCACTGAGCCCCAGCCCCAGCCCCCAGAATTTTAGTCTTTATAGCTGAATAATATTCTGTTGTATGGATATACCACATTTTATCCATTTGTCTATTGGTTGACATCTTTTATTTTTTAAAATAACTTTCTTCAAAATATAAAAATATATTTATTTTTAAAATTTTTTAGTTGTAGATGGACACAATATCTTTATATTATTTATTTACGTTTATGTGGTGCTGAGGATCGAACCCAGGGCCTCACATATGCAAGGTGAGCGCTCTACCACTGAGCCATAACCCTGGCCCCCCAAAATATTCATTATTGTAGAAAATTAGGATTACATAAAAAAACAATAATATTCAACCATAATTCTACCACCTGAGAAAACTACCATTAGGCTTATTTGTTTTTATATTTATTTTTTAGTTATCGGCGGACACAACATCTTTGTTTGTATGTGGCGCTGAGGATCGAACCCGGGCTGCACGCATGCCAGGCGAGCGCGCTACCGCTTGAGCCATATCCCCAGCCCCTGCCTTTTTGTTTGTAGTACTGGAGATTGAATCCAAGGACACACTCTACCACTAAACTACATCTCCATATCTTCATTTTTTATTTTGCACAGGCTCTCACTAAGTTGCTGAGACTGTCCCCAAACTTGAGATCCTCCTGTCTCCACCTCCTGAGTAGCTGGAATTACCATATATTTTTAACATATCTAAGATTACAGCTAGATGTACAATTTAAAAATCCTTTTTTTCAAATAGCTTTGTTATAAAAATTGTTTCATATCATTAAAAACTTATTAAGCACCACTCTAATAATATATGTCTACATATGTTTTATTATATGGCTATGCATTAATTTAACATTTTTGTTATGTAGAATAAGTTTTGATAATAAAAGAATTATGTTGAACTTTTCTATAAATATTATTTATCTTCATCTCTGATTTCTTTCAAATAGATTCTTGGAAGTGTGGTTACTGGCTGAAAGGGCATGAGTATTTTTAAACTCTTCATCCATTATTTCTAAATTGCCTTTCACAGAGAGAATCCCTGTCTCGTCAAATTCTTGCTACCAGAAACTAAGATAAAGTGCTCCCAGCATATAATAATCTAATGATAGCAATAATCTTTAGTACAAACCCACATTAATGGGTTATGTTTCATACTAGCCTTTAGAAATAAGCAGGTACTGAGCTAGAAGAATTGAATATGAAGGACACTGACTTAAAGTATGTACAAAGCTCATAGTCCTCAAAATCTGTTATCCATTAACCTCATAAAACCCCACACATAATGTGTCTTATTCTTTTAACCAGTTAAGGTATAGGAAGAAGTCAATAAAAGATTAATTTCTTTATAAGTGTATAGGTGCCATTACACACAGAAAAGAATGGCAATAAAATTCCATGTTTGAGACATCTGTTAATTATCAAAACTATACCTAGCCTTGGATAAGGACTTGGTACCAAAAAAATAATTCAGATCTTTTCTCTGAACGGAGAGGGCAATAACTAGCAAAAACTATAGAATCAAATATAACTTTGTAAGCCTCCTCTAGCCATAAGAAATAGAAGTCATTGATGTGCAGGATAAAGAGACCATCCAATGCATCAAATACTTTCACTGCATAATCATCAGATTTTATGCCAAATATTTTTAGCAAAAAAGTGGGGTGCAACCATTATGTGACAATTTATTTTTAAATGTACCAGTATTACTTACAATTATTGAGGCTGAGGTTCTGTGGCTCAGTGGTAGAGCACTTGCCTAGCATGTGAGAGGCACTGGGTTCGATTCTCAGCACCACATATACATAAATAAAAATAAAGTTCTATCAATAACTAAAAAAAAATTTAAAGGTAGTAAACCTTTAAAAAAATAATTATTACTAAACTAACTCTGTGCAAGTTTAGGATGCATGAGATACTCAGTAATATACATTAATGCAGTTATTATGATTGTGGGGTGAAATATGGTAGAAAATAGATGACTGCTGTAATGAATTTATATGCTATACTTAGAAGCCAATGAAGGCAAGTCTAGTTATTTGGTAGCAGCATGATGGGGCCTCCCAGAATGACTTAAAATGACTTGAGTCCTATAAGAGAGTTGAACTGATTCTGAAAAAAAGTTGGGCCAAAGATACAGCCCTGGAGGTGCTGGGCATCTTTACTGGAGGCACTAGTGGTGCTGTTTCTAACCTGGGCTGGTTCACCCTTCCGTAGGCAATGTGGTGGCCCAGGCACCCCATTGGCATAGCACACTATAGCCCAGAACTCCTGGGCTCAAGCAGTCCTCCTGTCTCAGTCTCCAAAGTAGCTGGGACTATAGGTGTACTCCATTTCACTGAGTGAGTGGTGCTATTTCTTTTATATATATATAGTTTTTTAGTTGTCCATGGACCTTTATTTTTATTTATTTGTATGTGATGATAAGAATCAAACCCAGTGCCTCACACATGCTAGGCAAGCACAGTACCATTGAGCCACAACGCCAGCCCAAGTGTTGCTATTTCTAAACCTTGATATGAACCTGTGCTAACATTGGACAGTTGAAACCTGACAGTATCCATGATGTTAGAATAAATTATATAGGAGAGGGCTGAGATTGTGGCCTAGTCGTAGAACACTTGCCTAGCATGCATAAGGCACTAGGTTTGATTCTTAGCACCACATATGAATAAATGAATAAAATAAAGGTCCATCGACAATTTTTAAAAATTTTTTAAATTATATAGGAGATATTCATGCATTCAGTAGATCTGAGTGAATTATGTGATAGATACTTGAAAGAGTACTATGTCTATGGTCTCTATTCCCACAGAGTTTACCTTCCAGTAGGGTCAAAGATTTACAAACACAATTATACTACAAGACAATTCTATATAATAGCAGTATCTATGAAGTGCAGTAGGTGCATAAACTACTTTAATTTTTCACAGTGAAAGAAGCATCTAGGGCTGGGGATGTGGCTCAAGCGGTAGCACGCTCGACTAGCATGCATGCGGCCCGGGTTCGATCCTCAGCACCACATACAAACAAAGATGTTGTGTCCGCCGAAAACTAAAAAATAAATATTAAAAAAAATTCTCTCTCTCTCTCTCTCTCTCTCTCTCTCTCTCTCTCTCTCTTTCTTTAAAAAAGAAAGAAAGAAGCATCTAACCTGAATCTTGGATAGATGGGAATTTGCAAGGTGAAGAAGTGGGTTTTTATAAATAATGACAGCAACACTTGAAAATGCTCTAGACTTAGGAGGACAAAATGTTTTCCTTTAACTACAAGACATGACTATAGTGTTAGAGCAGAAAATAAGAGCAAGGGTATCTTCTTTTTAACTGGAATCTCAAAATGTCTCCTTACCCATAGCCCAAATGCCATCCTTTACCTTTGGCTATCTTTAAGTGGGGAAGTGCACACGTTTTGACATTTGTTGAAAACTGACCTAAGTATTGGTATAATGGCTAGTTCATGAAGTCTCTATATGCAATGTATACAATTTGCTTTGTGAATTTAACAAGTTCCTTGTCTCTTATTTTACCTAAAAGATCAGGGGAAATATCTTAACTGATCCTGCTCAGTAAACAATTATCATTTGATAGTTTCTCGTAACTTGTGGCCAGAAACCTTATATAACTATATCATTTGCTCAGCAGGAAGAAAGGAAGGAATGTTAGAAATAAAATATTCTGTCTTTTTTAACTTCTGGTATTACATTCTCTGTATTCTAAAATTAATTCTCCACCCCTTTCTGTTCATCTTTTATACCACCCCATTGGAAAAAACCATGAATAAATGTATTTCTATTTAACAGTATGAAACGGAATTCATCTTAGTTTTTCACACTAAGACAACATATTTCAAACTAGAAAGACAAGGATGTACAATCTCTGGGGTAGATTTCAGCCTTTGGAAGAGAAGCTTGAACTGAAGGAAAATTCATGAATACATTGGTTTTTTGTTTGTTTGGTTTTGTATTTTATTAGAGACAAGGTCTCACTGAGTTGCTTAGTGCCTTGCTAAGTTACTGAGGCTGTCTTTTTTTTTTTTTTTTTAGAGAGAGAGAGAGAGAATTTTTTTTTTTAATATATATTTTTTTTTTTCGGCGGACACAACATCTTTGTTTGTATGTGGTGCTGAGGATCGAACCCAGGCCGCACGCATGCCAGACGAGCGCGCTACCGCTTGAGCCATATCCCCAGCCCCGCTGAGGCTGTTTTTAAACTTGTGATTCTCCTGCCTCAGCCTCCTGAGCCATTGGGATTACAGGCGTTCAACACTGCACTCAGCAAATGTATTGTTTTTGACCTTATATTATCATCTTATTTTGTAGCCAGAGAGATATTATCTATTTATCTGTGCTGTTTTTCTTTTATCTCCATTTGGCCTATATTCTGAGATAAATAATTCTCTGTTAGACTTACATGGAGCCATGGAGTTGACTTTTTATGAGCAAATAAATGTTTTAAACATGAGGTAACAAAGTAGGAAGGAAATTAAACAACAAGCAGAGAAGCCTAAGTTCCATTCAAGTACTCATAGAATAAACAGCTATTTATTCTTAGATATGTTGCTTAATCAATAGGTGTTATTTCAATATTTATTTCTTTAACATAAAGGATTTGAATGGGAAGATTTCAAAGTTCAAAAAATACATATAGTGTGAATTTTAAAAAAATTTTAGTTGTAGATGGACACAATATTTTTATTTATTTATCTTTATATGGTGTGCTGAGGATTGAACCCAGTGCCTCACACTTGCAAGGCAAGCGCTCTACCACTGAGCTACAACCCAGCCCTAGCATGAATTTTTTTGAACAACAATTTCAAATGTCCTATGACTTTATATCTGTAAGTAAAAAAAAAAAAAATTGTCTGAACTCCCAGTTTTTGAGACTCTTCACACCTGGAAGTATTGTAGAAACTCTTTATTAAACCATGTAATTGGGGTAGAATTTGGAAAATATAGTCCTACTGTATTAAAATTATGTGATTCTAAGATAGATCTAAATTAACATCATATTTCACATCTACTATGTCACTTCTTTCTAAAGCTTCTTGACCACTTGAACATTTATTTGCTTTTTCTACCAATACTAAAGTATCTTCAAAAATTATGTAATTATTTTTTTTCTAAAGTTCATGTAAATTATGTCACGATGTCATTTGTTTAGAACAGCAGGATTGAATGCTTGCTGTGTATTGTACCCATGATAGAACTTTAAATACAGTACTAAGATGGAAGGGTACAAAAACGAAATAGTGGGGAAAAAAATTTTGTTAGAAAAAAATGGAAAATTATTTGTGAGATTTAGTTATAATTTTCCAGAGATTTGCCTTTATTTTCTCTGTGTTCCAGGTCTTGCCTGAAATATAGAAGCCCCTTTCTTCCCCTTCTTTTCTGATGCTGTCAGTGGTGTTAATCACCTCTGAGGAAGAAAAGCCCCTTCCCACTGATTATGGAGAACATTCAGCATCTCTTCTTGATTATGACAAGGGCAGTTTTTGGATGGATCATGAAATGCTTCTAAAGTAGACAAGAGTTAACTCTCTAAAATCTTTTCTAAAATAAGCATGTTATCACCAAGGTAACTTATCCAGTGGAATCAACTATGTGATGGAATCACATTATTTACACGTTAAACTTTGTATAGAGATTCACTGTACAAAAAAAATCTAGAAAGTACTAGTAAGATAGAAAAACAGTAATTTAAGTAGCACATGTTCAACCTTCTCTTTCAGCTAAGTCCTAGAGCAAGTAAAATTTGAAATAATCAGTTCATACTGGTAAAAGCTACAGAAATAATGTCAGAATGATTTTAAAGATTTCCTAGTCATTGATAAAGGATGTTCAGGTAGGCAGGTGGGTGGGAAATTTCTTTGATGTTTGCAGAGGTTGTCAAAAGTTGTTGAGAAGCTACATTTAAGAATTAGAGGTGGTCTGGGGTTTTAGCTCAGCGGTAGTGCACTCACCTCACATGTGCGAGACCCTGGGTTTGATCCTCAGCACCACGTAAAAATAAATAAATAAAATAAAGGTATTGTGTCCAACTACAACTAAAAAATATTTAAAAAAAAAAAAAAGAATTAGCGGAACTAGGGCTGGGGATGTAGCTCAGTGGTAGAGTGCTTGCCTAGCACGGGGTTCAGTCCCCAATAGCACAAAGAAAAAAAGAACAACACTGACAAAAAAAGAATTAGAGGAACTAGCTGGGTATAGTTGCACATACCTGTAATCCCGGCTCCTTGGGAGGCTGAAGCAAGAGAATCACAAGATTAAGACCAGCTTCAGTAACTAAGTAGGAGCCTGTTTTTTTGTTTTTTAAGAAAAATAAATTTTTAATAAAATAAATAAAGCTTGGGATGTAGCTCAGTGATACAGTACTTGCCTAGAATGTGCAAGGTCCTAGGTTCAGTCTCTAGTACTGCAAGAAAAAAAAAATTGGAACTAGTCAGATATAGAAGCATGTACCTATAGTCCCAGCTGTTTGGGATGCTGAGGTAGGAGGATCACCTGAGTCCAAATTAGTCCCCTTTCTAATTTTAAAAAAGAACTAGAGGAACTGTCAAAATCCCTTATAAAGAATGATGTGATAAGGTCTGGGGTTGTGACTCAGTGGTAGAGAGCTTGCCTAGCACACGCAAGATGCTAGGTTTAATCCTTAGCACCGTGTAAAAATAAATAAAGGTATTAAAAAATGATAAAAACAGGTCAAATTTTTTTCTATATTTTTTTTATTGGTGCATTGTAATTACACATAATAGTGGAATATTTGTACATGCACATGGATATAACAATATAATTTCATCAGTATCATTCCCCAGTTTTTCCCCTTTCTCTACCTTCTTTTCTACCCTTGGTCTCTTCTGGTTTTCCTTCTGTTTTAATGAGACTCCTCCCCCTTTTTTGCCCTTTTTCCTCTAAAGCTTCCACATACAAGAAAAATGCACAACCCTTGACTTTTGGAGTTTTGCTTATTTCTCTTAATGTTCTCAAGTTCTATTCATTTTCCTTCAGATAACATAGTTTCATTCTTTTTTTTTTTTTTTAAAGAAAGAGAGAGGAGAGAGAGAGAGAGAGAGAGAGAGAATTTTTAATATTTTTTTTTTTTATTTTTTAGTTATCAGCGGACACAACATCTTTGTTTGTATGTGGTGCTGAGGATCGAACCCGGGCCGCACGCATGCCAGGCGAGCGTGCTACCGCTTGAGCCACATCCCCAGCCCCATAGTTTCATTCTTTATGACTGAATATGTCATATGTGTGTGTATGTATGTTTGTATATTACTTTTTTTTAATCCATTTTCCACAGATGGGAACCTAGGCTGATTCTATAGTTTTTTTTTTTCCTGTTGTGAATTGAGCTGCTGTAAACATGGGTATGCATGTATCACTATAGTATGCTGACTTCAGTTCTTTAGGATAAATATTGAGGGGTGGTATAGCTGGGTCATATGGTGGTTCCCTTTCTAGTCTTTTGAGGAACCTCCATATTAATTTCCATAGTGGTTATATAATTTACAGTCCCACCAACAGTGTAAATGTGTTCCTTTTCCCCTACAACTTGTCTAGCATTTATTATTATTTGTGTTCTTGATGACTGACATTCTAACTGGAGTGAGATGAACTCTCAGTATAGTTTTGATTTGCATTTCCATAATTGCAGAAGACATTGAAGATTTTTTTCATGTATATATTGGCCATTTGTATTTCTTCTTTTGAGTTGTTTCTGTTTGGTTTATTTACCCATTGATTGATTGGGTTATTTGGGTTTTAGTGTTAAGTTTTTTGAGTTCTTTATATATAATTTATATATACTCGTTATTAATCCTCTATCAGAAGAATTTCTTCTTTCCTTTGCTGTGCTGAAGTTTTTTAATTTGATACCATCACATTTATTAATTCTCAGTATTATTTTCTGAGCTTTAGGAGTCCTATTGAGAAAGTCATTGACTGTGCCTATATGTTGAGTATTGATCCTACATTTTTTTCCAGCAGTTGCAAAGTCTTTGTTAAGTTGCTAAGGTTTTGTTGTCGTTGTTGTTTTGTTTTGTTTTTTAAAATTTTTTTTAGTTGTTGATATTCATTCATTCATTCATTCATTCATTCATTTATATGCGGTACTGAGAATCAAACCTAGTGCCTCACGCGTGCCAGGCAAGTGCGCTCCCAATGAGCCACAGCCACAGCCCTAAGTTGCTAATAAGCTTTTGATCCACTTTGATTTGACCTTTGTTCAGAGTGAGAGATAGGGTAATCTAGTCTCATTCTTCTATGTATGGATAACTAGTTTTCCCAGCATCATATATTTAAAAGACTATCTTTTATCCAGTGTATACTTTTGGCACCTTTGTCAAAAATTCAGTGACTGTTTCTCTGTGGGTTTTTCCCTGTGTTTTCTATTCTGTTTCATTAGTCTATGTGTCTTGTTTTATGCCAGTACCATACTATTATCTATAGTATAATTTGAAGTTGAGTATTATGATGCCTCCAGCCTTGCTTTTCTTTTCCCTTAGAATTGCTTTGGCTATTTTGAATCTTATTATTCTTCCAAATGAATTTTTCTAGTTCTGTGAAGAATATGATTGGTATTTTGATGGGAATTGCATTGCATTGAATCTGTCACTTTTGATAATATGGCCATTTTAACATTGTTAGTTCTCCCTATCTGTGAACATGGGAAGTCTTTCCATCTCCTAGTGTTGTCTTTAACTTCTTTCTTCAGTGTTCTATAATTTTTTATTGTAGAGGTCTTTTCCTTGGTTAGATTTATTCCAAGATTTTCATTTCTCCCATCCCCACTTTTCTTTTTTCTTTTTAGCTATTGTGAATTAGATTTTCTTATAATAATAATGAATCTGTTATTATTATATAGGAAAGCTATTGATTTTGTGTCCTGACAAGTGGAGATTTTTGTAAATTTACTAAGCATTCGAAAGAGTGAAATATCTAGTCGATTAAATTTTAGAGTGTTTTTTTGTGAGTTTTCAGTGGTTATTTACCATATGTTGTCTCCCCTTTACAGTCTGTCTCCAAAGTAAGATACTGTCTCACCAAATGGTAATTGCACATAATGTGTTTGATAATGTAAATTGAGTAAGGTAAAGGGTTTCATTAACAAGCCAGTTTTTGGTTGATAATTTTTTTTTAATGGTAGGCAGGAACTTTCTTCTCATAGAAGTCTGAATTGGAAATCTAGATGCTATAATAAAATGACTATTTCTTGACCATACTAGCAACTTGTATCATCCATATCATTGTACTTTATTGCTAGGGTCTTTCTTCATTCGTGTTCACTATAGCTAATCACTACCTTGAGATTGCATACCTGCTAAGTAAAAAAATCAGAACTGGATAAAATGCTTTTTAAAAAGATATTGTTTTAGTTGTACCTAGCATATGAAATACATTTTTTCCTGTGGTCATGCAGGTGAACATGATTAAAGATGATGGGACAGTTATTCATTTCAACAATCCCAAAGTCCAAGCTTCCCTGTCTGCCAATACCTTCGCAATTACTGGTCATGCAGAAGCCAAACCAATCACAGAAATGCTTCCTGGAATATTAAGTCAGCTTGGTGCTGACAGCTTAACAAGCCTTAGAAAGTTAGCTGAACAGTTCCCACGGCAAGGTAGGTATTTCAGTTTACTTCTTTCACTCTCTACCTTAATTAAGGAACCTAATAATATAAATGGTGTCCCATCTTCAACTGAGAGGATTTGCCTCAGTATGTAATTATTTTACCTTTTATAACATCATTTGTATGCTTCATAAAAGTTTGATTTTGTTTCTTTAATAATCAATGTAATATGGTATATAGAATATTCAGACAGTGTTGTTGATTGCACTATGGTAACCATAAATTCTGTATTTCTAAGGTAATCTAGAGTTCAAATGTGTCTTGTTGCCCCAAAAATCAAAGGGCTCTGTAATTTGTATACATACTATGTAGATAGAAACTTACTTTCTAGTAAGTTTTTGGAAGAAATCTTGAATATTAATTTTTATTTGGAGAATATGGCCACTGTGACTGACTGTAATTTATGTTTATTCATATCTGAATTATTCCATTTGAATATAAATTTTATCTTTGCTGCATATAAATGTTGCCAACTGTATTGAGAGTATATCTAATTGTTAAAGTTTTATTGATTTTAATGTTACTTAAGCAAAAAAAAAAGAAATTTTTTTTTTCCTCCAGTACTGGGGATTGAACCCCTGTGTACCCCCCAGCCCCTGCCCTAGCCCTCTAGCACTGAGCTTCATCACTAAGTTGCTGAGGATACCCTCAAAGTTGCAGTCTTTCTATGTCAGCTTTCTGAGTTGCTTGAATTATGGGCATGCACCACCACACCTAGCATGAATGGATTTTAATCCATTAATGGATTAAGATATATATAAAATCTTTTCCTGAGCAACTATATGAAATTTAGACTTGAAAAAAAAAGGATAAATATTACAAGTGGTTTATAAAGGTCTTTGTTCTTAATAACTAATATTAAAATGAACTTTTTATAGTGTTGGATAGTAAAGCACCAAAACCGGAAGACATTGATGAAGAGGATGATGATGTTCCAGGTAAGTGACATTTCTTTGAACTTAAGACATGTAGCATCCTGTTTATTTCACTGACAGGATGACTTTCAAAATTTTATTTATTGTGATCTCTGAATTTAAATTGGTCACAATGATGTGAATAGATTAGTGAAAAAGAATAAAAGCACTCTCTTGTAGAACTTAGAAATTATCACACAAAGCTCTGCTAACTGAATTTATTAAATTGAAATCATTGTGATTATAAATCTGCATAGTTAATGTGGTAATTATAATTGACATATGAAAACACTACTCACCTTAGTAGTTTGCTAAGACCAAAATATATATATATATATATATCTCTCCTTAAGATTACTGTTTTAAGCAGATAAACGAATCATTATTAGTGAAATGTTCATTTCTGCCTGTTCTATGTTTTCAAGCTAATTGTAGTTGCAGCAATTTTATTTAGCTTAGAATTCCCCCACCTTGACTTATTTTTGTTGTTGTTTTTTCCAGATCTCGTAGAAAATTTTGATGAAGCATCAAAGAATGAAGCTAACTAAAATTTTTTTTTTGGTATTTTGAAGCTGGCATGGACTAGATTTAACAAATCAGCTATGTGGTTCCAAAGTTTTACAGACACAGAGAACATCACCTGTTACTAGTTCAGTAATATAAATATTTTGTATATTAATAATGCTGTTTCTTCAGCATTTTTCGGTCATTTGATTTTGCATTTTGCACTTCTTCCCAGGATCTATTCTTTTGGTCAAATATGAAGTATTGGTGCAGTTTGAGGGTGTTTTGGGTTTTACTTCTTGGTTTTTTGTTTTGTTTGGGGGAGGGTATTTTTGGTGTATGTATGTATATGTATGCGTGTGGGTATGTGTGTATTCAGTGGAGAAGAAATTGGAAAACAGTTCTATTTATCCTCTTCCTTCCCCCAGTAGAAATAAAACAAATCTTTACATTCGTTACCTTTTTTTTTTTCTAATTATGCACAGAATTAATGTAAAGTGAATTCTTTGATTTCAGATTTGAAGAGAGTTTTTTACCATTGGAGATTTGGTTTTAACTTGCTTGGCAAACGATCATATTTTTCATATATTTCTCTGGGTTTAAAATGTTTTTGAGGATTTTTTTTTTTGCCACCAGCTTCATGCTGGAATAATACTGCATATCTTTGGTGCAATTGCCTTAGATTCACTTACCTAGTCAGACCCAGAAGAATTTCTTTTACCAGCTTTCTTTATAACTGCTTTTTTTCCCCCTCTCCTTTTGCTCTTTAAATGGTCTGTTCAACCTTTAGTAATACTCTTCCTCATCTTGTACCTAGCTTGAGAAGGAGGTTCTTCATGTAGAGTTGAGTGCCTAATCCCTCTTTTTCTAGGTTTTGTTCCTCATCTTAAGGAATAACAGCTCTATCTTCACCTTTTTATTCTCCCTCAAATTTACAGTTTGTTAGATTTCAAACTGGAATAGCCGGCATGTGCTTGCTAAATAATTTTTTACTGGCCTTGTCCTGAATCCTAACTGTTCTAATAGCAGGTGTGAGAAAGCTTTTTTCCAGCAAGGTTGAAATGGGAAAGTCCTTTTGAATGAGAAGAAAATAGGCCATGGACTTCATCCCCCAGCACAAATGGGCATTCTGAGATATGGTACAGGCCTGGGGAGGATTCCTTCAACCACTCTCCACTCTTGGCCTTGAACCTACCTCTGGGTTGGATCTTACTGTAGCTGCTCAGAACACCCTCCTGCATGCTTTGAATAATGCTTTGCGGGGAGCACTGATAAAAACAGTAATTATTTATTTTTTTTACCTCCTTTCAGAGGACTTGGAGGTAAGTTGCATTCATTCGCTCAAGTTTCCCTCTTGCTGTCTGATAAAAGCTTGCATTTTGCATACCAGCATTTGATAGTCAATATTTTAAGATAAGATTTAGAAAAATCTGTCATTTCCTGGCCCATCACCAAACTAACTACAGCTTATCCTTGCAGCATACCAATTTTTTTTGTTTCAAGTTGGATATCTTTATTTGATATCTAAAGTGCAAGACCAACAGTATATTGAGAGATCAGTAGACGCGAAGGCAAAGCTTTTATGTTTTTTTTTTTAATCTGGACACCTCAATTTATTTTATAAATTTGTTCATTTTTTTCTGTTATGTTTTTATATAATATATGGACTTAACAAAATAAAATAACAGTACAAAGGAGGAGAATATTTCCTCTTGTGCCTCTCTTATTGTTGTCTACAGAATTTTCTTCTTTTGTATTTCTCTTCTACTCCCTACTCCCAAATGAAATGTACTCAAGTAGTGCTTGAAATAATGTCTCATCCATTGTTAGGTCAATAGTGATACATGATCTACAGAGTTGAGAATTCTGTTCCTCTTATATTGCCCCAAAGAGGCATGTTGTGGAGCAGAGAGAGTTAGGGGGACCACTTCAAGTGGTTAGGGAGATAAGAAGATAAGCAGTATAGCAAATGGAGATAGACATCTAGAAGTCAGGGGATTTGTGTTCTGGTCCAGACTGGCATTAATTATGTGACCTTGGACAGGTCACTGAAATACTCTGAAATTCATCAGTCAAATGAAATATTTCTAAATGTAAAGTTTCTTCTGCTTTTGCAGTTCTGTGAATCTCTGAAAATTCTCTAGGAGGGAATCTGTTCAGAGATGTATTCATCAGTACTTATAAAACTATACAATCTTCTTCCTCTTTTTTCATTTTGAAATTCTCAGTGCCCAAAAATGTTTCTGCTTTCAGAGTATGTAGGCATAGTTGGCCAGGGATGAGGCCCAGTGGTAGAAAACTTGCCTAGCATGCGTGAGGCACTGGGTTCTGTCCCCCGCACCACATTAAAAATAAACAACAACAACAATATTGTAGGCATAGAATTTAAGAATAAAAGTATGGATGAAACTTTAGTAAATTTTAGGGTTCTTGGCATAAATATGATACACATAGTAGGGAAATTGGCCTTAAATTTTTGGGATAATTTAAGAAATATGTACGTAAAATTGATTCTTTATCTTAATTTTTATGGCTAGTCTTTTTTTTTTTTTTTGTAAAGCTCATGTATTTTAGGGAAGCTGAAAATGAATGGTTGATCCCTTATTTTAATCATTATTTTCCATATTAAGTATTGATCTTAAGAATACATCTAGTACTTCAATTTATTGTTAAGTAACTAATACTTTCAGAATTCTATTAAATTCATTTTAAGAAGCCTACCAGGTTTCTGTGAAAAACCTTTATGTAGGGTCCAATTTGTTTCTTTATTTTAACTCCATGTTTAGACCTGAGTATGTTACAAACCCATAAGTAAGATATTATGCTGAGCACTATGGTGCATACCTGTAATCCCACCAGCTCTAGAGGGTGAGACAGGAGGATCATGAGCTCAAAGCCAGCCTCAACAACCTAGTGAGGTCCTCAGCAACTCAGTGAGACCCTGTCTTTAGAGAAAATATTAAAAAAAAGGTCTGGGGATGTGGCTCAATGTTAAGTGCCTAAGTTCAACCCTTGGTACCCCCCACAAAAAAAATATAAGAAAGAAAATGGTATGTCAGGGAAAAGCATAGGTTTAAAGATAGAGATCAGCTTCACTACCTACCTATAGCCTCTTCAATAGGGCTACTGCAATGTACAACTCTTAAGATCCATCATTCATACTATGTTCAGAGTAACATTTTCATATACTACAATATGAATAATGTGCAGCAGTGACCTTGCTCTTGAACCTTAGTTTCCTTTGTAAAATGGTACCTAAGATTCAGAGTTGCTTAACTAAGGTGAAGACAAATGATGATTAAGGTGTGTTACCTTCCAAGCTGTGACAAAGTTTTTTCCTGAAGCTTATGGCCATAGGCACAGCAAGGCTACATTATCAGCCCAATCTGTATTGTTATGACATATAGAGTTTGCCTGGATTATTATAGTCTCCTTAGTAGTCCTGTTTATGATTCACTCCTTCTCCCCTACACAGGAGCCCAGCTATCTAAATTGATATCTGACCACATCATAGCCTTATATTTCCAACATTATATATAGTACAATATTAAGATTATTTTACATTATTTACACTTCTTCATCTAGATCATTAGCGTCTTGGCAAATGTTGAGTCAAACATTTTTTATCCCCAGCATTCAGCATAGTGCCCAACATAGAGTCTACTCAAAATCATAATAACTAACACTGTTGACTACTTACTATTGATACAAAGTTATTTAATTCTCAAACCCAGTGGGCAGATATTATTTTCCCAATTTTAAAAAGAGTCAGAAATGGTGTAGGGAAG
Source organism: Marmota marmota marmota (assembly GCF_001458135.2). Classification (NCBI taxonomy): domain Eukaryota; kingdom Metazoa; phylum Chordata; class Mammalia; order Rodentia; family Sciuridae; genus Marmota; species Marmota marmota. The sequence continues at coordinate 13,697,938 of NW_026000082.1, read as the reverse complement.
TTGCCAAAGGTCAGAACAACTATCTGTAGGATAACTAGGATTCTAATTTAAAGCCATCAAATTAGAGTCTAAATTCTTGGTATCTTCCCCCATGCTGTTCAACAACAACAAAATTTCTATAGTTGTAGATAATAGACAGCATGCCTTCATTTTATTTGTTTATTTTTATGTGGTGCTGAGGACTGAACCCAGTGCCTCACATGTACTAGGCAAGCGCTCTATAACTGAGCTACAGTCCCAGCCCCTTTTTTTAGTTTTTAATTTTTATTTATGCAGTGCTTGGGATTAAGCCCAGGACCCTATGCATGCTTGGTAAGAGTTCTACCACTGAGCTATCCCCATCCTAATGAATATGTATTGAAATGAAAATTATGTGTACATAGCCTTTACTCAAACATCCTCATCGAATTAAATTGTCCACAGCTGGCTGTGGAGGTAGATACTGTAATCCCAGCTACTTGGGAGGCTAAAACAAGAGGATCACAAATTTGAGGCCAGCCTAGCCAACAGAGTAATACTCCATCTCAAAATTTTAAAAAAGAGGCTGGATATTTGGTTCAGAAAAAGAACACTCTTGGATTTAATCCCCAATACCACACATTATTATATTTTATATATATATATACACATACATATATATATATAAAACATTGTTATATATTCATAAGCTTGAAAAAGTCAACCCTGTCTGAAGGATTGTTCAGGATATAAGTTTGAGAATTTTCTTAGAAGTAGGATTCACAATTTTTGGATATATTTAAGAGCTTTATAAAGTTAATAATTTCATTTTTTTGGTATACCTTCAAGAGGATACCCACCCCTACAGGTACTAGGGATCAACCCTAGGGTCTCATGAATACCAAGTATGTGCTCTATTGCACAGGATTTTTTTTTTTTTTTTTTTTTATGCACAGGATTTTTGATGACAGTATTGGGAAAAAATCTTATAGTTTCCATGTTTTGATCTTGACACTTTTTTTTTTTGTAAAATTTTTCCATCTTTTAGGTATTCCTTGTCAAAAGTTCCATAAACTGGAACAAGTTAGTGATGAATTTGTCCAGAAGCCACAATTTTTCTGTATTTAAAAATCAAAGTACTCTGCACAAAAACTCTTAGACTAGTAAATTCAACCAAGTTACTGGATACAAAATCAATCTGTAAAAATCAGTTGCACAGGCTGGGGATATAGTTCAGTTGGTAGAGTGCTTGTCTTGCATGTACAAGGCCCTGGGTTCAATCCCCGGCACCACACACACACAAAAAATCAGTTGCACTTCTTATATGCTAACAATAAACAATCCAAATAGGAAACAATTCCATTTACAGTAGCATCAAAATAAATAAAATACATAGAAATAACCAAGGAGGCAAAAGACACTGAAGATTACACAACATTGCTGAAAAAAATAAAGTCAGACAAATGAAATGACATTTGTGTTCATGGATTGGAAAACTTAATAGTGTTAATTTGTCAATACTATCCATGATGATTTACAGATTCAAAGCAACTCCTATCAAAATTCCAATGATGTTTTTTGCATAAATAGAAAAAAACACCCAAAATTAAGATGGAATCTCAAGAGAACCAGAATAGCCAAAACAGTTGAAAAAGAACAAAGCTGGGAGGGCACATTTCCTGATTTCAGAACTTATTACTTAATTCAAAGCAGCAGCAATCAAAACAGCATGGCACTTGCATAGAGACATGTAGCTCGATGAAATAACAAAGAACCCAGAAATAAACCCTCACATATGTGGTCAAATGATTTTTAACAACACTGCCATAACAATGCAATAGGTTAGATAGTCTTTTCCCAGTATCTATACTGGGAAAACTGAATATCCATATGCAAAAGGATGAAGTCATATTGTTTACTTACACCAATACATAATTAAATGGATCAAAGACCTAAATGTAAGAGCTTAAACCTAAGTCTTGGAAGAAAACAGGAAAGCTTCATGACTTGAATTTAGAAATGAATGCTTGGATACTATACCAAAAGTACAGGCAACAACAAAAAAGATAAACTGGATTACACCAAAATTAAAATTTTGTACCTCAAAGAACACTATCGGAGGACAGATGGCACATGCTTGTAATCCCAACTACTCAGGAGATTGAGGCAGGAGGGTTGCCAGTTCAAGGCTAGCCCAGGCAATTTAGTGAGACTAGGTCTCAAAATTAAAAAAAAAAAAAAATGGACTGGGGATGTAGCTCAGTGGTAAAGTGCCCCTCACTCAATCCCTAATACCAAAATCTAGAGAAAACATCCCACAGACTGGGAGAAAATATTTACAAATATTTTGTATACAAGGCATGAATATTCAGAACATATAAAGATCTACAACTCAACAACACCACAAGACCCAATTTAAAAATGGATAAAGGATTTGAATAGAAATGTCTCCAAAGAAGATGTACAAATAGCCAATAGCTATCACTAGTCATTAGGGAAGTGCAAATCAAAACCACAATAAGGACCGGGCACAGTGGCACAAGCCTGTAATCCCAGTGGAGCAGGAGGGTAGCAAGTTCAAAGTCAGCCTCAGAAACTTAGTAAGGCCCTCAGCAATTCAGTGAGACCCTGTCTCTAAATAAAATACAAAAGAAAAAAAAAAAAAAAGGCTGGGGATGTAGCTCAGTGGTTAAGTGCCCCTACGTTCAATCCCTAGTACCAAACAAAATAAACACCACGATAAGCACTTCACACCTATTAGGGGATTCTTTTTTTGTTTTTATTTTTTTACTTGTTGATAGAACTTTATTTATTTATATGCGGTGCTAAGAATCAAACCCAGTGCCTCAACACATACTAGGCAAGCACTCCACCACTGAACTACAACCCCAGCCCCCTATTAGGAGATTGTTTTAAAAATTATAGTTTTGATAAGGATATAGAGAAAGATGAATGTTTGTATCATCCAGTGGGATATAAAATTACACAACCACTGTGGAAGACAGTATGGAGGTTCCTCAAAAATTAAATGTACCATATGGTACAGCAATTCCACTTCTGGGTATACATCCAGAAGAACTGAAAGCAAGAATTTGAACAAGTATTTGCACATGAATGTTCATAGCAGCACTATTCACAATAACACTACTCATAAAAGGTATAAGCAGGCGCTGGGGTTATGTCTCAGTGGTAGAGTGCTTGTCTAGCATATGTGAGGCACTATGTTCAATTCTGAGCACTGCATATAAATAAATGAATAAAATAAAGGACTATTAACATCTAATTTTTTTTTTTTTAAAAGGTAGAAGGAACAGGTTCCATTGATGGATAAACAGTGTGGTATGTATATGCAATGGAATATTGCTCAGCCTTTAAAAGGAAGAAAATTTTAACACATGCTACAACATGGATGAAGCTTAAGGACACTGTGTTAAGTGAAATAAGACATAAAAGGACAAATATTGTATGATTCCACTTACATGAGGTATTTTAGATCAAAGTCATAGCGACAGTTACTATGGGGAAGAAAGGAATGGGGAGTTATTGTTTAATGAGTATAATTTCAGTTTAGAATTATGAAAAAGTTCAGGAGACAAATAGTGATGACTGTACAATAATGTGCATATATTAATGTCACCGAATTATATACTAAAAAGATGTTTCAATAGCAAATTTTATGTATATTTTACTACAATAAAAAAAATCTGATGGCATGCCTCTGGAGACCCCATGTTGAGGAGATCAGTCATCTGTAGGTAAATGTGTCCATCACAAGCACTATGGATATGGTTTACCTCAGCATTAAGCCATTCCCAAGGCCCAAGTGTTGAGAAGTCACAGATGCCATTGCTAGGTGCCAATTCCTACATCCATGGTATTAAAATTGTTAGAAAATTTTAATTGTATTCAAAATATAAAAGCTGATGGTAAGAATGAGGAAGTGGGCTGGGGTTGTGGCTCAGTGATAGAGCGCTCACCTAGCACATTGAGGCCCTGGGTTCAATCCTCAGCACCACATAAAAATAAATAAAATAAAGGTATTGTGTACAACTAAAGAATAAATATTTTAAAAAAAGAATGAGGTAAGTGCTGCAGACTTTTTAAATGTCACAGAAGAAAAGGGTCTCCATCCCATCCTATGTTTCTAGACAAAGTTCTTACCACAATGTATTAATCCTGGCTTACATATCCTCTGAGGTTGGTTTATATTCACAGAACCTTCTTGAGAAGACTAGATAGGGGCAATGGGTATATATGTAGTGGTATAGCATGTGCTTAGTATGTGTGAGGCCCTGGTCTTGAGCCCCAGCATTCCCTGCCCCAAATAGAAGCCTAACAAGTTGTGTTCACAGGGTTGACTTCACCCCAGTCATAAGTAATCAGACCAAGGTCAGAACATTGACCAAAGATCCAAACAATAGGCTAAGCTGCCAATGCATTCATTTCTAAGGAATTTATGGTAAAAAAATAAAAATTTTAAAGGCTAATTCAGCTGATAGCAGACCCTTGAACTGAATGGTCATGTAGGATATGGCTATAGCGCTAATGTTGGGCTGTGTGCAAACAGTGGAAGCTGGTAAGAATGAAGCAGAAATAACAGATGCGAGCGAGAGAAAAGCCTCAAAAAATCATTTCATAATTCCTGTCCTATGAGGCCTAGCTGTCCTTCTGAACCTGGGTTGCTAACTTGACAGATTTTTGTGTTCTTAAAAACACTTTCCTCTGCCACCATCACTTTGTTAAATTAGGTTATGAGACTCTTCCTTGTAACTAAATGATCCTAGAGTGAAGACATTTGAATATCCTCTACAAGAATTTCCTGATTAGGCTTGAGATGTAGCTCAGTGGTACAGTGCTTCCCTGGCATGTGTGAAGCTTCAATAACCAGCACCAAAAGGAGGGGGCGGGGTGTTCCCTGATTATAAATAAAAAAGACTGCTTTGAAGAGTTCACGCTCCCTGGAGGGAATTTAACATTAGATGAAGGAGTAGGAATAGATCAAGATATTTTCAGACTACAAGGGAAATAGCATGAAGGTAGAATGTTGTCATGGGTAAAGCAAAGAATTTGGGTGCAATAATGGTCCTACATTGAAATCTTAGCTCTACCACTCCTTACATTTAACTTTCCAAACTGCAGTTCTCTTATTGGATAGTGAAGGATGTTAACACTTAGCAGAATTGTTGGGAAAGTAATGTATATGTAATCGGTAGCATATAGTAGACATTGAGTAAATGAGTTTTATTGTCAAAGCATGACTGATAGGGCCTGTTCAAATTAAATGATAGCTAACGGGCTTGGCCCAATTTGCAGCATATTTTTAGTTAACAGAATTGTTCTCAAGTTTCCCCTCTTTTGGGCCCCCCTTTTGTTATCACCTGAATCCTTGCTAATGCCAGGGGAAGAAAAAGAATAGTTGAAATAAATAGCATGCAAATATTATGAGTAAAATAATATTATTGAACTTTTTGAGAACAGGGAAGAGGTTTTATTACATCTTTTTGTTTCCAGCATCAAGTACAGAGACTGGTATATGATAAGCACATATTAGGTAACTCTGAATCAATTAAATTCAGAAATGAATTAATTTGATTTAATTTATGAACAACCAAATATTGGAGTCAGGTGGTGGTCAGAGGTTTTACACAGTGTCATTCTCTACCCCCAGATATCTCAAATGTGATAAAAATCTGTCAAGTCATATACTCCAAGCGGCAGGGTTGCTCATACCTCAGTCATGATTTTTCAGAGCCCAAATCAAAGCCAGCAATGTTCTATATCAGCTGACAAATGGGTCATGGTAGTATTCCCAAGAGAAAAAAAAAAGTGATCTCTAAAACCCAGGAGGATTGGCAAATGTGCTTCCATTTTGGTGGTAATAGGCACAATATGCTTGTTTTTTAGTGGGAATGTCCTGGAATGCTCCAGATCCTTGAACCCCTAAAAACTTCACTGATGTGGCAGGCCTCTGAATTTTTGTATAGTTTATCCCCCACACTCTGAGATTCATGTGCCTTAGCAAGGCAAAAGTACTTGCCACTTACTGCATAACAGGTCCAATTAACAAAATAGTATTGATCTATTGAACTGATGTGATGTTCTGCAAATGGCCAAACAGTTCAGGTCCCTCTGGATTACATAATGGAAGATAGTACATGAATATTAACATTAGGGTAAGATCATGGATGTATATTATCACCTATCCTGTGAGAGTCTCATAGCAGGTATAGTTGAAGCCACTACTTGATCTAGTTTGGCTATCATTGACATTATTCATCAGTTTTTTCAGAAGCCAGGCTGATGAATTAAATGAGAATATGGGAGGGACCATCATTCTTTAAAGTTTTGAGGGAGATACTAAACTCTGCTATTCCACTATAATGTGATAGATTTTTTATTTATTATCTTAGCCATTGTCAAAGAGCAGTTTCAAGGGCTTCCACTGGCCCTTTCTTACTACTACAGTAGCTCATGGTCTACAGATCAAGAAACTTAACATGAGGACTGGGTTTGCGGCTCAGTGGTAGAGCAATTGGCTAGCACGTGTGAGGCACTGGGTTCAATCCTTAGCACCACATAAAAACAAATAAAGTAAAGATATTGTGTCCATCTATAACTAAAATGTTTTAAAAGAAATTAATGTGAAGGTTCTGCCAAATCTATGTGTATCATTTCAATTATACACTCAGAAACAGGAGAAACAAGTGGGTAGATAAGACAGACCTGGGCTAGGACTCCATTTATTATCTGACCCACATATATTGCCATTCCAGTAGGGGGACCATGCTAATGTGTTAGGTCCCAGGTATTAGTGTTAACTTGGACCCTGTATCCAACAACCCTAGAAAAATCTGGATCATTTCCTTATTCCATGTAGAGTTTTCTGAATAAATAGCCATTCGTTCCTTTGGAGAAGAAGTAGGGGAATCACTACTACATATATTTGCTGTGGTTTAGCAGGGTCCTTCTGAAATAGGAGCATGGCCATCAACCTTCAGTTGATGGTTTCTGGGTCTGAGAACTGACAAAGATTTGTGACTTCAATGTAGCAACTGAACTCAGCCTTCTCCTCATTCTTTAATTTTTATATTTTTTTAAATATTTATTATTTTTAGGTGTAGATGAACACAACACAATGCCTTTATTTTTATGTGGTGCTGAGGATCAAACCCAGGTCCCGCCTGTGCTAGGTGAGCGCTCTACCACTGAGCCATAATCCCAGCCCTCATTCTTTTATTTTTATAAAATAAGTTTTTAATTGAGGTTAAAAAAACAACAGCATAAAATTTGCCATCTCAACCATTTTTAAGTTCAGTAGTATTAATTATGTTCACATTGTTGTGCAACAGATCTCCAAAAACTTTTCATCTTGCAAGACTGAAACTTTATCCCACTAAACAACTTCTCATTTTACCCTTCTTCATCCCTTGGAAAACATCGTTCTACTTTCCATTTTTATGAATTTTACCACTTTTGATCCACTATATAATTGGAATCATATAGCATTTGTCTTTTTGTCTTCTCAACCTTTTTGCAGGGTGGAAGGGTACCAGGGATTCAACCCAGGGAATGCTTAACCACTGAGCCACATCCTTAGCCTTTTTTTTTTTTTTTTTTTT
>NW_026000082.1:13663390-13689080 GCF_001458135.2 Marmota marmota marmota | reverse complement strand
GAGGGAGGGAGAGAGAGAGAGAGAATCTTTTTTTGTAGATGGACACAACACAATGCCTTTATTTTTATGTGGTGCTGAGAATCGAACCTGGGTCACGCCCGTGTTAGGCGAACGCTCTACCGCTGAGCCACAATCCCAGCCCTATACTATATTTTTAAATTAAAAAATTCTTAATTCTAAAATAAATATGACTTCAAGCATCTTGGATAAGGAAGTATATATAGATCTGTTGCCACCATTTGTTAAGTTGCAAATATGACATACATTTTTCAGAAGTAATCCTTAATAGTCCTACAATAGGGATTTGCTTTTCCCCTTTTTCAAGTAATGACAGAGGCATATAAAAGTTACTTATTCAAGGTCACAAGTTAATAAATGGGAAAGTCAGAGCTCTGAAACTTCAAAGCCTGCCCCTTCCCATTACACCATGCTATGTCCGCTAGTAAAATCATTGCTAGTCTATGTGATATTAACTGCCTGTGATCCATGATGTTTTACAGAGAACACTGTGACTTCTAGAAGCTCTATTACCTGAACAGTTTGAAAAATCCCTGGACTTGATAATTTTAAATGTCTTCTCCACCTCCTGGGATTCTGTGTGACTTAATAAATTCTAAGCATACTGTCAATGGTAGATTATTACTATTGTTATTTTAGCGTTTTATGGAGGATATGTACTTTGCACAAAACTGAGTACTTACTAGCAGTTATTTTTCTCAGAAAGTAATTTGCATGGGATCCAGAAAGGACAGCTTATAAGAATATCAATTCCAAGTAAAAAGAAAATGGATTTGGGAGTTAGACCTAAATACATATCTAATTTTTGCCACTTCATTCATTAGCATATAATGAGACTATGTCACTGTGGGATATTGGGGGAGTAGTCTTGGTCTTTTTAGATGCCAGACTATCTATCTATATCTATGTATCTTCTTAAATTTTGCAAAATATTTACCAAGAAATAAAAGAAATCAAAGATCCTTTCTATAGATAATTTAAAAAATGGTTGTGAAAATATGACTTTTTTCTTTTACAAAAATAAGCAATAAAACATTCATATCATGTATGTGCTTCATGGTATGACTGGCCACCAAGGTCAGGTTGTCTTGACTATGACTAAAACCAGGGAACCAGGTTCCAGGCCGTGGATAGACTTTGCAATGATTCTTTTATCTGATTCAACATTACAGATTAGAATATCCTACCCCCATACTATCCACACACCAGCTACTCAAGCACATGGGACAGCAAGTAGAGCATAGAAATGTCTTTGTATTGCATAATTTCCTCCATAAAGCTCTGTGTTGTCTACCAGAAGTACTGGTTGTCTGCACCAGTGACCATCTACTCCTGACAATAATGAAGGATAAAAGAGGATTCCTACTTTACCACTTGTGTTATTTTGCCTTTTATCTCCCTTGTCTTCCTTTCCTCAGGGGTTTCAGGGATGATTTGGAATGGCAGCAATAAAGCTGAGCAATGAAACACATTAGGTAGTTGGTTGTGAGAGTCATTTCCTTAACCTTATTGACTGGGCTTAATAAAATAGAACTAAACCCCAAGACATAGTATGTGAAGTTTCCCACAGATTTGATTTTGCTCTAAACCCCAGATTGGCATACAATCATGACCACTAATTTACTAAGTTACATAATCACTTTTTGTCATTGATAGTCTTGCTTGTGAATTAGAAAAACTTAGTTTGGCTTATTTAGATTCTCACATTTGAATATATTTTCTTAAAAATATTTTTTAGTTGTCAATAGATTTTTTTTTACTTTATTTATTCACTTATATGTGGTGCTGAGGATCAAAACTAGGGTCTCACACATGCCAGGCAAGTGCTCAACCACTAAGCCACTGTTCCAGCCCCTTATATTTGAATATATTGATCTTTAAGCGCATTAGGAGCTGTTTTGGAGACAAAATGGGTGAGAGAAAGGAGTGGATTGAGAACCTCATCTGTAGACACCCCTTTATCCACACTGACCCCTGCTCTTCTCATGAGTTCTAGTCAGAACACAGGAATTTTCCTTCTCTGGATAGGCTGTGTCAGTTCATGACTTTTAAAAAGTAGATACCAAGACAGAGATAAATTGCAACATTTATTGGGGATAACATCTGTGGAAGAGAAGGAGCAGGAGTAGTCAGTAACTGAGCATCACACTTTTTACAATATTCTCTCCAGAATAAAACTCAGATAATATCTGGACATGAATATACTCGTCATGAATTCTAGCAGTTAAAAAGAAAAGACACATTCATAATTTTAAGTACTCCTTTTCCAAGGTAGGGGGAAGTAGTCTGGGACCTAGAAGAATCCAAGATGGAATTAATCATGCAAGGATTTTATTAAGGAAAAACACCAAAATTTAAGAGAAATTAGGTCCAGATCTGGAACAGGTTGAAGGAGCTGTCAGACTGTTATACAAGTCTGACCCTGAGTATAGGAGTGAAGAAGAAGGTTGAGAAGAAGTATTGTAGTCTGCTTTGCAGTCTGAGGAAGGTTTTCCAAAGTCATTGGGGCTTCTTCAACTTAAGTCAACCATCAGAGGAGTTCCATATCTCCCAGGAATAGGTTTACCTTAGTATTTCTGCCACACAATGGTTCATACCTAAATTTGTATTTATGTATGGCCTAAATACAAATGGATTTCAGTATCTCTGGAACCTTGGCAATTACCCTCCCTGTAACTGGAGATTTGCCAGTTGCATTCTTATGGTCAACCAAGGGAGATAATACAAAATATTGCATAAAAATATTTCATGGGCTGGGGTTATGGCTCAGTGGTACAGTACTTGCCTAGCATGTGTGAGGCACTGAATTCAATCCTCAGCACCACATAAAAATAAATAAATAAAATAAAGGTATTGTGTCCATCTACAAAATAAAAAAATATATAAAATATTTCATAACATATACATACATGGGCAGGTATCTGCTTTACTCTTTTATCATCAAAGTAAAATTAAATAACTTTATACCTATAATTCTATTTAATTAGAATAACAACCCTGAGGTAAGTACTACTGTTATCTGTATTTTTATCAACAAGGAAAATATGTATCAGAAAGGTTAAGTAACTTGTCCAAAATCCCACAGCTCCAAAGTATCATGGCTACAATTTAAATAGATTTGCCTAACTCTAAAACTGATGTGACAGGACTGGGGTTTTAGCTCAGAGGTAGAGCACTTTCCTAGCACTGGGTTCCATCCTCAGCACCACATAAAAATAAATTAATTAAATAAAGGTATTGTGTCCATTCACAATTTTAAAAAAAATTAAAAAAGAAACTGGTGTGACAGGTACCTGAGTTGGTGAACAAACAAACAGTCCACTGCTCAAGGAGTATACAGTACTGATCCCAATAACGTACTCCTCCCCTGTCCCCTGGTCTGGATAACTAACATTTGTAGATGACTTCTTTGTTCTGGTCACCATGCTAAGTAACACTGTCTCACTCAGTCCTCAACATCTTCCCTTTTGGTTTGGTTTTACTAGCCCTGTTTTACATATGAAAAAACAGGTTTGGAAAATTTTTAATATATAGTAACATTTATTGAACTCTTACTATGAGCTAGGCCTTTTATCAATGATTTGTACATTTAACCCATTTAATCCTCACAATAACCTTGAGAAGTAGGTGCTTTTATTATTACTATTTTAATAGATGAGGACACTAAAGCACACTTGGAAATACAACCAAGTAAGTGGTAGATTGAAAGCTTGGTACTCTTCGTTTCACGGCTTACTTGCTTAGCCACTGTGACAAACTGTTCAATGTCAGGACAGCTGGATTTAAATCCCAGGTTTGTTTGACTCTAAATTATTCTTTGTACAGGCCATAATTTGCTCTTCTGCTAAATTGTTCCTGATTCATCATTCATTTCAAAAACACTCACTGAGTACCTATGGTATACTCCTGTGCTATGTACCAGGGAAATAGAGATTATCCAAACAATCAAGTATTGGGCAAACTATAAAAAGGGAGAAAGAGGGGCTGGGGATGTGGCTCAAGTGGTAGTGTGCTCGCCTGGCATGCGTGTGGCCCAGGTTCGATCCTCAGCACCACATACAAACAAAACAAAACAAAGATGTTGTGTCCGCCGATAACTAAAAAATAAAATATTAAAATTCTCTTTCTCTCTTTAAAAAAAAAAGCGAGAAAGAAAGATCTCTGTATACTGATGCAGCATAATTTCTGAGATCTAAGTAGAAAAGCAAGGTGCAAATATTTTTTTATTGGAAAAAAAAGAAATTACTAAAAAACTGGTCTGAACTCTCAAAAAATGTTAATGTGATGAATGGCAAATAAAAGGGGCTGAGGAGGGAGTATGAAGTGTTAAGTTGTAAAATTTAGAGGATCTCAGATGTTATTTCATTTACACACACACACACACACACACACACACACACACACACTAGACTTCTGTTCCTGGATCAGGGATAAGACTGTTTTTACTGACACAGTAGTCTTAGCACCAGTTTTCTATGCTGCATTTTCCAGTAGCGCGATATAACAAGGACTTGCACATACAGTATTATTTGTACAAAATAAGAGAAACTCCAAAATTATGAATTTCAGAACTTATATAGGATGGCTTCACAGTTGCCCATCCTTCCCTCAAACAACCCTAATTAGAAGTGACTATTTCCCCAGATCTTACTTTTAAAATTGATGGTATAGAGAAAAGGATTAAACATTTATCAAGTTTTAAGAAAGAACTCTAGTTCATTCCGAGTTGGAGGTAAGGTTCTTTTCAGAAAAATGCCAGCTAATAAGTGCAGAAGAAATGACAGAATTAGAAAAATCATCACATTTCAACCACCAGTGAAATCACTGATTCACATAAGCCTTTCAATAGATGTTAAAAGGTGAAAGATCGTATGTAGTATCTAAGTACAGCTTTGTAGTTAACTTGTATGTTGCAAGGTGTGTATGAGTGGAAAGAGAGTATTTGGCATCATTTTAACCAAATTATCACACTTAGCATCATTAAGACTCGGCCAACTTGACATCACGCGCCTCCCTATGTAATGGAATATGAAGTTCCCAATATTTCCTATGAAACAGTTTTGCCAAAAGTGTCTATCTTGGGGCTGGGGATGTGGCTCAAGTGGTAGTGCACTCGCCTGGCATGCATGCGGCCTGGGTTCGATCCTCAGCACCACATACAAACAAAGATGTTGTGTCCGCCGAGAACTAACTAACTAAATAAATAAATATTTAAAATTTAAAAAAAAGTGTCTATCTTAAATTTAGTCAATTTAGGTTTAACTTCTTTTTTATTTATTTATTTTTTTTTAAAAGAGAGAGAGAGAGAGAGAGAGAAAGAGAGTTTTTTTTAATATTTATTTTTTTAGTTTTCGTGCTGAGGATCGAACCCGGGCCGCACGCATGCCAGGCTAGCGGCTACCACTTGAGCCACATCCCCAGCCCCAGGTTTAACTTCTTAATTTAACTTCTACTTAATGAAAATCCAAACAGTCCAGAATGTGGAACATTTTTTAAGATAATAGGTCTCATCAGTCCAAAAAGTTTTATTGTAATTTTTTAAAAGTGAGACAACTGTTTCAGATTAAAAGGATATAAGAAACAAAGTAATCCAATGCAGTGACTGAAGACTGATAGAAAATCAAACAAAACTAACTACAAAAGACACTTGAAGACAATTGGTAACATGATATTAAAGAATTGTTAATTAATTAGGTATAATAATGGTATTTTCCTAATTATTAGGCTTATGCTGAAATATTTAATGGTAAAGTGTCATGGTATCTGCAACTTTCATACAGTAAAGAGAATAACAAAGCAAATATATTAAAATATTAATTACTAAACATAGGAAGTTAAGTATGTGGGCATTTATTTAAATTTTTCGTATGTACAAATTTTTTTCACAATCAAAAGTTTTGGGGGAAATCGAGATCTGTATTCCCAAGGTGAATACGAACTGAAGGAGGGGTGTAAGGAAGTGAGGTTTATGTGGAAGATTGGGAAGTTACCTGATAACAATTACAATACAAGCCTAGCATGATGACACACACCTGTAATCCCAGTGGCACAGGAGTCTGAGGCAGAAGGATGGCAAATTTAAAGCCAGCCTCAACAATTCAGCAAGGCCCTGAGCAACTCAGCAAGACTTAGTCTCTAAATAAAATATAAAAAAGGACTGGGGATGTTTCAGGTTCTCTGGGAAACCCTCTGAATCAGAGATAAGCGGGAAGAGGCCTTATTGATGGATGCACTTACCATCAACACCTGAGAAGAAGTGAGCGACCCATGACTGGGTGCAGAGGAAGAAGTTGGACTGTGATGCAACTGCAACAAAATCTGCTGATCCTACCAGAGCTCAGGAGCAAAATAACCCTCTAGAATCATCCGAAATTGAGACACAGGGGTGACTTTTATGTCTCCCACTGACCCCACCACCAGCAAGTCATTGGATTCAGACTGCACTTATGAAGGAGGCATAATTTCTGAGATCTAAGTAGAAAAGCAAGGTGCAAATGTATTTTTTTATTGGAAAAAAGGAATTACTAAAAATCTGCCCTTGGATGGGCAACTCCTTGTAATGGGCAGTTCTTAGAGAGGAACTCAGAAGTTGGAGATATGCCTGCCTTGATCTAGAATGGGGGATCTGGGTGGTATATAACAGTATCTATTTCATTTCCAGACTACATTACTGGGTACTCAAAGCCACACTGTACAGAATTTTGCTTCATATGGTCTTGCTGTGATGTCCCCATCAGACACTTTTATTCAATTCTACATGTATCATAAATTCCTATTATTTATGCAAATCTAAGTGAGTTTCCTAACAGCCCTGAAAAACTTAATTGAAACAATACATGAACAGGGCATAGTGTCATATGCCAGTTACTTGGGAGGTGAAGGCAGGAGGATAACAAGTTCAAGGCTAGCCTCAGCAACTTAGAGAGACCCTGTTTCAAAATTTAAAAAAAAAATGTACTTCAGTGGTAGAGAGCCCCTGGTTTCAATCCCTAGTACCACAAAACAAATCAACTAACAAGCAAAACTCAACTACTAATTGAAATACAAAGTTCTACTATTTGAAGTCTAGCTTCACTCTCCGTTTCTGAATCCTATAGTTCAGTACAACAATCAGAATCTGAAATTTTACTACAGGGATTTCAGTAATGGCAACTCAAGATTCTATATTTGTAATACTCCATTCTAATCTATGACTCCAGGTTCTATTTTTGATTTCCAAGTTCTGTCAAAGTCTGAGATTCTAAAACTGAACTTCAGGTGCCAAAATTAGAAGGCAGATTTTCTTTTCATTTAATAAAGTTTTTTTTTTTTTTTTTTAGTTGTAGATGGACACAATACCTTTATTTTTTTAAATACTTTTTAAAATTGTGGATAGACCTTTATTTATTTATTTGTATGTGGTGCTGAGAATCAAACCCAGTGCCTCACACATGCCAGGCAAGGGCACTACCATTGAGCCTCAGCCCCAGCCCAACAATACCTTTATTTTATTTATTTTTTATGTGGCTGTGAATTGAACACAGTGCTTCATACATGGTGGGTGAGCACTCAACTACTGAGCCACAACCCTAGCCCACACTTTTCATTTTTAAACCCCAGATTTGACTCTTAGTTTTCTAACTTCTAGCTAGAAGATGCTGAAAAGGGTTTCTTGAGAATTTGCCAAGTTACATAATACTTTATACACTCATAAATTGAGCTCTCAACTTTTTGGAATACCCAATCTCTTGATGAATGGAATGTCTTAGCAATGGGCTACTACAATAGGGAACCAGACTGGCCCCTGGCAAAACTGCTGTTAAGGAAACTTCCTAGTTTCCCTTTCCTTTCCCTCACCCACCTTCTCATCTCCGGGGCTTTTCTTCATATCCCAAGGCTCATATGCCTTCTCATGGTGGCCATCAAACCTACTTAATTCAAATGACATTCAAGAATATATTTGGAACTTTTTACATTAAAGTACAAATGAATTAAAATATTTCATACAGTCTCCTCACCCTGTATAAATATTTAAAATTTAAAGGCATAGCCAAAGAGTGGAAGCTCCTGAAGTAACATTTTACACATTTTCAAGGAGTGGAAGAGTTAATTTGAAAGGAAAATCACAAGACTTCCCTGTTGAACTTTTGAAATCATGTCACCTAATTGATTCTAGAATTTGGAAAAGTCTCTTTTCTTCAAATGGGGATAGGAAATCATGCAGATAGGGCAAGTGTCCTGGCTCAGTGACAAAGCACTTGCCTCTCACCTGTGAGGTACTGGGTTTGATCTTCAGCACCACCTAAAAATAAACAAACAAAACAAAGATATTGTGTCCACCTATAACTAAGAAGTTAAAAATAAAGAAATCATGTGCATAATATGTGTAGAAGAGATTTGCGAACATTATGTAAATATTAGTTATTGTAATTATCACTCTCCCTTTTCTGTCTGCTATGACCGTGACTACTGTGCCACCTTTCGGACATTTTTAAATTACACTGTTATTTGTCTTGAGTATCACCCAACCATATTAGATTTTTCTTGGTATAATTGAAGATCCCTTGGGAAAAAAGTTTCCTTGGTTGATTTCACTGAATTTATAATAAATCATTTAATATTAATGAGTTAAAATTATCTAGTTAATATTTACCAATGGAAAGGAGCAGGGAAACAAGGATGGAGAAGTCTTAATTCCTACACTTGAAATATGCCAGTGCGTTGGGAACTTCATAGCGTAGATGATCTTCCACCTGGTTCTTGAGAAAGCATACATTTTAGAGGAAAAAAATGCTTTTGGCAGAGAAAACAGTATGGGAAAAGGCGCAGAGCTGTAAAAGTGCCTTTAAGAATGGCAAATTGGCTTTTTCTGTTACTGCGGCGCGGCGCGTGAGCCATAAGCAGCAAAGTCTGTCCGGACACCCTGTAAGAGGCGGTGCGGGAAGTCCTGCACCGGAACCAGCGCAAGCGCCGCAAGTTTCTGGAAACGCTGCAGCTGCAGATCAGCTTGGAGAACTATGCTCCCCAGGACAAGCGCTTCTCAGGCACCGTCTGGCTTAAGTCCACTCCCCGCCCTAAATTCTCAGTGTGGGGCCCCGGGAACCAGCAGCACTGTGCACAATGAAAACAAGGTGGCCAAAGTTGATGAGGTGAAATCCACAGTCAAGTTTCAAATGAAGAAGGTGCTGTGTCTGGCTGTTGCTGTTAGTCATGTGAAGATGACAGATGATGAGCTTGTCTACAACATCCACCTGGCTGTCAACTTCCTGGTGTCATTATTGCTCAAGAAGAATTGGCAGAATGTCCGGGCATTATACATCAAGAGCACCATGGGCAAGTCCCAGCGCCTGTATTAAGGCACATCCTAATAAATCCTAGTGCTACCAAAAAAAAAAAAAAAAAAGGTAAATTGCTCTGTGTAATCAGAGCTTTGGGTCTAAGGAAAGGGGAGGTGATGATAGTGATCAATAGTCAATTTCCACAGCTCCTTATTGTGTACAAAGCCCCTTTTAAACATGTCCTCAAGGGAAGTTTTATAACACAGTGGTTGATACCATGGGTGGTGATGACGTTTGGACTTTGGTTTAAATCTATGTTTTCTTTTGTTTGTTTGTTGCTTTGTTTGAGGTGCTGGAGATTGAACCCAGTGGTGCTCTACTACTGAGCTAGATTTCAATCCCTTTCTATTTTAAGACAGGGTCTTGCTAAGTTGCCCAGGCTGGCCTTGAACTTGGGATCCTTCTGCCTCAGTCCTCTGAGTTGCTGGGACTCTAGATGTGTTCCACAACACCCAATTTAAATCTTATATTTGACAACTGTTATATTTAACAATTGCTCTCTAAGTTTTCTTGTGTTAAAATAAAAGCACCTACTTCCCTTGTTAGAAGCTAACACTTAATAACATAATCAATAGTTACCATATGCTACTATTTTAATCTGTGAGGTAGAAATTACTATCCCAGTATTACAGAGGAGGAAACAGATTGGGACCAGAGAGTTAAGAACACTGAATGGAAAGTATAAAGTTTGGGCTTACTCTTTGTAGCCTTACTCTTTGTAGGCTACATTGGGGATTTGTTCTTTACTTGGGAAGATAGATACTCTTGTGTTTCTGCAAAGAAACAGAATGAAATTAGTCCCTCTTCTACTCAAAAACATTTTTCTCACGTGGAGTTTGTTTGATAATGTGAAAGGGCCTTTGGGTGCATCAGAGAGATGGCATAGTTCACTTCTGTGGGAACTGTGAACTGGGAGTCAGAAGACCAGGTGCTAGCCCCAATTCTGTCTCTCTCATTCTATGTGATCCTGGAAAGCCCTGTCCCTTCTCTGGATTTTAGATTTTGTTTTTCTCATCTGTGAAGTGGGACATTTACATCCAGCTTTCTGGAAGGAAGTCATATACAGTCTTTTAGCTGACATGATCTCTAAGCACAGAAGTTCCCTGTCTAGACTGATATTTCATGTGGGAAAGACTGAGGCCTTTCAAACAGGACTTTATCATGCAGATCACCACGACACGTATGCTAGGGTTGTAAGTATAGGTTTCTCTACCTGACAGATCACTGTTTATGAAGGGAAGTGTGATATAGAAACTGAACCTCTCCCAGTCTCAGCTTCTTCATCTGTAAAATCCCCACATCACTGGGTTACTGTGAGCTTAAATAAGAAATTATATCTTACAATATCTAGGATAGTATCTGGCACACATTTCAAATTCTTTCACTTATAGCTGTCCCTCTCCACTGTCATTGTCTTAGGCCTAGCCTGGTCTACAATTTTGCTTGGGATTCTAAAACAGCCTCTAGTTTCCAGTTCAAATTTCTACAGTTCCATTCCTCTGAGTAGCCAGAGTGATATTTTAAAAAACTGAATCATATTCTTTCCCTGATTGAAAACCCTCCAAAATTTCCCACTGTCTTGGATGTAAAAACCCAAATCCTTACCATGGGCGATCAGTCCTTCACTGACTTCTGCCTGTCTTTCTCTGGGCTTATCTCTTGTCACTCAACCTTTGCTCAGGCCATTACAGTCACACTGGCTGACTGTTTCTTGGGTTATTTTCCCACACCAGGCCATTGTACACACCTCTTCTACCTAACTACAACTTGCTTCTAGGTCTCAATTTACATATCACTTCCTCAAAAGGATTTTCTTGGCTCTTTCTAAGTCATTGTCTCTCAAGATCTCCCTGCCCCCATTATTCTAATAATCTCATATTCCAGGGCTTACACAATTTATAATTAATCCTTTATATACTTTCCCCAAAATAAGTACTTTAAATCTGTCTTTACATCTCTCTATCCCTACTACTGAGCACAATCTGAAGATGTAGTTCTTAGGGAATGTTTATTAAATGAATGAAAGGTGGATAATTCATTAGTTCTCTTTTCTTTTTCCTTCCTGCTTATATTTTTACAAAACATACTAAATGAATTATTTCATAACTAACCAAAAATTTTTTTCATGTGTCAGGTTCCATTCATTTATCTTAAAGGTATGATTTTTGTAAACTTGAGATCTGCATTCCAATCCTTGATCTGACATTTCTGCTGTGGGATCCAGGACTGAACTTTGGCTTTTTATTCATTAAATGAAGAGTTTAGCATGAACATCAAAAGATCGTTATGAAGAGTAAAGAGAAGGGGCATGGGGGTAGGAAAGATGGTGGAATGAGACAGACATCATTATCCTGGGTACATGTATGATTGCACAAATGGTATGATTCTACATTGTGTACAACCAGAGAAATGAAAAATTTAACTCCATTTGTGTACAATGAATCACAATGCTTTCTCCTGTCATGTATAACTAATTGGAACAAATAAAAAATACAAATCAAGTTGTAAAAAAAAATTAAAAATCACTTAAAAAAGTAAATGAGAGGAGCTGGGATTGTGGCTCAGTGGTAAAGCGCTCGCCTAACACATGTGAGGCTCTGGGTTTGATCTTCAGCACCACATTAAAAAAAAATAAAGGTTACTGCATACACCTACAACTAAAACAAATATTAAAAAAAATAAATGAGAATGTCTATGAAGCACTTATAGTGAGACATGTTAAGTTTTATAAATGGTAGGGATTTATTTTTATTTTTTTTAGTTGTCAATGGACTTTTGTTTTATTTATTTATTTATATGTGGTGCTGAGGATCGAACCCAATGCTTCACACATGTTAGGCAAGTGCTCTACCACTGAGCTACAACCCCAGTCCAATGGTAGTGATTTTGTCACTAATAAGTATAATAATAATTTTCTGAATATTCCTAGGTCTGCGGTAGAGTATTTTTGGCTACAGAAGACAACCAAATTTCATGACAGCATACCATGGGTCCAGTCCTGAAACTGGCTCTGAATTTGGGTACCCTGTGTCTTTGAGCTTCATTTTCCTCATCTGTAAAATAGGTTTATTAACCCATTCCTATTTATCATACAAGGCCATTACAGGGTTCATATAGGATGGTATCTGTACAAAACCTTTTTTTTTTTTTGGTACTGAGGATTGAACTCAGGAGCACTTGTCCACTGAGCCACATCCCCAGCTCTATTTGTATTTTATTTAGAGACAGGGTCTCACTGAGTTGCTTAGTGCCTCGTCATTGCTGAGGCTGGCTTTAAACTCATGATCCTCCTGCCTCAGCCTCCAGAGCCGCTGGGATTAAAGGTGTGAGACTCTGCGTCCAGCTGTACAAAGCCCTTTTAAAAGTAAAGGGCTGGGACTGGAGCTATAACTCAGTGGTAAAGCGCTTGTCTAGCATGTGTGAGGTACTGAGTTCAATCCTCAGCACCACATGAAGAAAAGGTATAAAAAATACAACATTATTAAAAAATATATTTTAAAAAGAATTTAAAAAATGTAAAGGGCTGTATGTAGAAGTAAAGATCTATTGTATTAACCCCTGGCTCACCTCCCAAGCAGGCTGGGTAAATAAGATGAGGTTGAAATAATG
The DNA here is from genome assembly GCF_001458135.2 of Marmota marmota marmota. Lineage (NCBI taxonomy): Eukaryota > Metazoa > Chordata > Mammalia > Rodentia > Sciuridae > Marmota > Marmota marmota. The sequence goes on along the minus strand of NW_026000082.1, from coordinate 13,676,136 downwards.
ATTGAAACAATAGGGAGAGTTTTGGGCTGGAAGCCAAGTTCAAACCTGACTCTCATAGGACCAGACTTCTGTTTAATCCTCAATTAAAGAGAAAAGCCTGGATACCTCTTCAATGCTTTAGGGAGAAGTGTAAAGAGAGGAGAGAAAAGTCCAAAAGTAATACATGGCTATCTACCTCCCCTACTGCTGCCTCTGCCCTGAGAGGGAAAAGGACCTATGTCCTAATTTTCTTGGTTCTTTCTTCCCTCAGGGCAGGTACAAAGCCTTGTTATATTCCTGAAGAAAAGGCCTTTTCTTAGCTAAATGATGATGACTGTTTCACCCATCTTCACTGTCCTTACCCTAGCATGTCAACAAATTTTCCTGGATATCCAGGGAGGAGGTGTTAAAATGCAAAAAGCAGCACAATTCAAAAGTCAATCATTAATCCATTCACTTGCTTGTGACCTTGGGCAGGTCCTGGGCTTCAAGGCCCAAATATGTAAGATGGTGAGAAATGTTGGACTCTAGGCTCTTTGCTCTTCCTTTCAGTCAGTGGTATACTGGCAAATGTTTAATTATTAGCTTTCCTAGTGTTGTTCTGACATTAATATTGGTTAATGTTTTGGAGTAAGATGAAAGTGAAACAATGAAGACATCTATTGGAACTTTATTCATCTGTCTATAATTTAAGTGACTTCTATGTTGAGTCAAATAATAGTTTTCAAATATTGGACATTACTAAATAATTTTGTGTTTTTCACAATGTAACAACTGAAGGCACAAATTTTAATTTTAATTAAAATTTTAATTTTAATCTGCATTATTAATATTTGTTCTAACACTTTCTCAGGTAACAAATAAGCCTTGGCATATAGCATTTGATAATTTTGTTGGGATAAATATTCCTAGCATGACTAATTTCATAAAAGTTTTAAATTTCGATAAGGTCCAATTTATCAAAATTTTTTCCTTAGTTGCTTGAACTTTGGTGTCATAGCTTCTTAGCTCTATTGCATAATCTAAGGTAAAGATTTACATTCACATTTTCTTTGAAGAATTGTGTAGTTTTAGCTTTTATATACAGGTCTTTGATCCACTTTTGAGTTAATTTTTGTATAAGGCATGACATACAAGTTCAACTTCATTCTTTTTTTTTAAATTTTTAAAAAAAATTTTTAAGTTGTAGGCGGACAAATAACTTTTTTTGGTGATTTATTTTTATGTGGTGCTGAGGATCAAACCCAGTGCCTCACACGTGTGAGGTAGGCACTCTACTGCTGAACCACAATCCCAGCCCCTCAACTTCATTCTTTTTGCATATGGAAATTCAGTAGTGCCAGCATCATTTGTTGAAAAGGCTGTTCTTCCTCTATTGAATATGATATAGCACAGTGTTACTGAAAACATTCAATTCAAAACATTGGAAACAGAGAATTAAGGTATTTTACATTTTTGTAAAAAATTTAAAGAGGGCTGGGGTTGTAGCTCAGTGGTAGAGCACTCACCTAGCATGTGTGAGGCACTGGGTTTGATCCTCAGTACCCCATAAATAAATAAAACAAAGGTATTGTGTCCATCTACAACTAAAACTATATGTATGTGTGTTTGTGTGTATGTGTATGTGTGTGTGTGCATGATAAAGAATAATTTGAACAGCTCTTGCTTTTTTTTTTTTTGGAATGATTTAAAACATGAACAACCAGTTCTTCTATTCTTGGAATACAGTCCTATTTCTTTCTAAGTTTGGATCCACTTCCAAAATTTTATTCTTTGCACTTTCAGTATCATAAAGCATCTCCAAGGATTCCTTTAATGTGAAGATTCTTGCTGGTGTTACTTTCTCATCTTCATCCTTGTAGTCACCACCACTTTCAGTAAGTTTGACTTTACAAAGTTCTTATGGCTGCATACCCAGTCTTTCAAATGGAAGCAGTGTCAAAATTCCTATGCTCAACTATTTATTGTATTGTTCCATTTACATTCACTTAAAAGTTTTACTTGGAGGGCTGGGGCTGTAGCTTCAGTGGCAGAGCACTTGCCTAGCATGTGTGAGGCACTGGGTTTGATCCTCAGTACCACATTCAAAAAATAAATTAAATAAAGGCATGCTGACCATCTACAACTATAAAAACATTTTTTAAAAAAGTTTTACTTGGAGCCTTATCAACTTTGTTTCTTTGCTTCATTTGAATTTTTTCATAATACATGAATGACATGTGGGCTGTAATACTGGTAGAAGAATTATATTCTTTGCTGTCTGTGCAAGACTGGAATACCAGATGTGCATCGATCAATCACTGACAGACTGAAAGAAGTGGTGTGATTGGTCACTGATCATGATGGCACCTGCTATTTGCATAGTGATTTGTGGACTGAGGAGCTAGCAGCAAATTTGTACTTTAAAAAAAATTTTTTTTAAGTTGTAGTTGGACACAATGCCTTTATTTTTTTAAAACTTATTGTTATGTGGTGCTGAGGATAGAATCCAGTTCCTTGCATGTGCTAGGCAAGTGCTCTACCGCTGAGCCACAACCCCAGCCCCTCAATTTAACTTTTAAAAATAGCTGTTTCTTGTCAACTTAGAGAGACCCTGTCTCAAGATAAAAAATAAAAAGGGTTGGGAATGTAGGTTAGCAGTAGAACCTTGCCCCAAATTTAATCCCCACTACTACTACTACTACACACACACAAAAAAAAAAAAGAAAGAGGAGAAGACATAGAAGAGAAGGAGAAATGGCTGTTTAACAATCAGATCATAAAGTTTCTTCAAATTTAACAATCAGTTTTCATGAGTCTTCTTAAAATTTAACAATCAGTTCTGATGAGTCAACATAAGCCAATCACTGTTTTTTATTTCAAACATGTTTTAATTTTTATGAATCCTTTATTTTAGCCAAAGCACATATGCACATACATATAAATATATTCAAAACCATTAGTTTTGTGGTTCAGGAGGGTGAGGTAGGAGGATCACAAGTTCAAAGCCAGTTGTAAACAACTTAGTGGGGCCCTAAGCAACTTAGTGAGACCCTGTCTCAAAAAATAAAAAAGGGCTTGGTGGTTAAGCTCTTGCCTCACATACGTGAGGCACTGGGTTTGATCCTCAGCACCATATAAAAATAAATAAAATATATGTTTTAAAGGGGGGGGGCTGGGGATGTGGTTCAGTGGTTAAGCACTGCTGGGTTCAATCCCTGGTTCAAAGAAAGGGAGAGGGAGAGGGAGAGGGGGAGGGGGGGGAGAGAGAGAGAGAGAGAGAGAGAGAAGAAAAACAAAAAACCAAACCAAACCCTGCAGTTTTTTTTTCCTCTTTATTCTCTGGCATTTGGTGCCCATGTCATAGTTAGCTCTCAGTGTTTGTAGAATGAGGTGAATTCACAATTACATGAGAACACAAACAAGTCCACTTCGTTTGTTGATATGCACAACTGAAGTGTAGCACACCTGAGTAAAATAAACCTCATAAGTCATCAGGCTATAATGGATGCTCACTACTTGGTTGGTATACTCTGTACTACAATATACTTTTTATTTATTTGGTTTTCTGATTATGAGAAACTACTTGGGAAGAATAGGGAAAGGTATAAAGAAAATGTTAACTTGGGACTTTCCAGAGGGAGAGATGAGAAGCAATGCTTATGGTTAAAAAGATGAGAAAAGGCAAGGGAAGATAATTAACTGAGAGCTTACTATATATCTGGAACTTTCTTGATAACCTTTACAATCTTGTACCATACCAACGAGAAAAACAAGACTCAAAATAGTGATTCCCTCTAGTCAAACAGCCTGAAATTGGTGGATCTGTGATTAGAACTCAGATCTTCTTACTCCAAAGTGCAAGCTCTTTCCACTATGCTGTACTATCTCTGCATGGTGCATAGCATGGAATAGACTAATATGGACACCCTGAAGTAAAGCTCGGAGATTGAAATATCTAAATAACAACTATCCTTCTCTGTTCCAGGTCATGTTTATATTACTAGAACCCAGGATTCCAGTCTCAAGGTCAAGTCTCCAGCCCAAGGTCTTTCCATTGTATCTCACATGCCATACTGCCTTATGTAATTCCTATGAAAAACATATCATAAACATTCACCTATATCAAGTATATCTTAATACTTCCTTACTGGAACCAGAGGATGGCAGTGAATTATGGACAGATGTTAATAACAATAATTATGCTTGTGGAAATACTTCTTGTGTTGTCGAAGTTGAATTATAAGTGGCCCCATGGTCTGCCCCACCCTAGTGGTTGGTATACATTCCTACCCTGAGTGTGGGAGGATGTTTGGCAGCGTGGAAGCAACAAGAAAATTTGTAGTCACACAGGCCCTGGTTGGAATCTTAGCTCTGCCATTCTGTCACTTTGGATAAGTAACTTCACCTTTGTTAATCTCGGTTTCCTAATCTGTCCACATGTTGAATCAGCACTCATCATCTTTCTCCTCAAGCCTCCTCCCCTCCCTCTTTTCCCTGCTACAAAGCACTGACTACCAAATTGCCCAAGGTAGAAACCCAAATGTCATCCTTAATTTCTCCCTCTTGTTCACATACCAATCCAATTATGAGTTTGATGATTTTATCTTCTGAAATCTCTGTTCTCTCTACTCTACCCAAATTCACTTTTGCCTGGACTACTGCAATACTTACATGTGATCTCCCTACCTCTAAATTTGTGTCCTCCAATCTATTTCCTACACAGCAATTAGAGTGATCTTTTCTAAAACCAAATCTGTTAATAATATTGACCAGATTACAAGTTCTAATGGTTTCTTATAGCCTATATGATAAAAATCCAAAGTCCTTGCCATGAATTATTAGGCCTTCCCTGTAATGATCTCTGTCTTGGCTGTCATTACTTCCTAACTTTGTTCTCTCTGCTAAAATTGTTCTCTTGGTCCTTCAGACATCTTGTGTGTTGACTCTAGGCTATTGCACATTCTATTCCTGCTGTCTGGAATGTTCTTACCTACCCCTTTCCTTTTCTTCCACCCAATTTGCCAAGCAGAGTTCTTGCTGTTCTTCAGGTCTCCACTTACCTATCATATTCTTGAAGGAATCCTGCCTGACCCCAAGTTTGGGTTAGAAGCCTCTTGTTTGTGTTACTATAGTACACTATGCTTACCTCTTAAATTCATAGTCGTTTATTTTCTCATTTGGCCTCCACTAGTAATCTAAACTCTATAAGGAAAGGGATAGCACCTTGCTTACCACAGAACACACAGCCCAGTACATAATAGCATTCAATAAATCTCTGAAGATTGAATTAATGAACTGTTCTGTGGTTTCGTTGCCCAGATCTCTAACCCCTGTCCTCACACCTTAGCTTTCAGCATCTGCCTCTGGCCTCTCTTCTGGTTTAGGTGATTTTTTCAGGTTTCAGTGATCTGTTCTGTAAGCGCCAAGATTCTCAACTCTATATACTTGCTTATTGTCAGCATACTCTACCAGTCTAACTAGGACAGTCCATTATTTTTTTTTAATTTAACTTTATTTTATTCATTTATTTATTATGTGGTGCTGAGGACTAAACTCAGTGCACACGTGCTAGGCAAGTGCTCTACCATTGAGCCACAACCCCAGCCCCACGACAGTTTATTCTTTACTCCCAAGGAATCCAAGATATATATGCTAGACAACTCTGATCATCATTCCTACTTGCCCAGAAATATTCAGATAACAAATAACAATAGCTAATATTTAATGAGCAGCTATTACGTGTCAATTCCTTATATAAATATAGTATATTAGTACATTTTCATTTTACTAATGAAAAAAAAAGTTCTTTCTGTTCATATCCAGTAGTTACTGAGGATGTGAACCTATGGTCTGCCTTGTTCCTAAGCTTTTCCATTGTATTTTTAAAAAATTTTTAGTTGTCAATGGACTTTTATTTATTTATATGTGGTGCTGAGAATCTAACCCAGTGACTCACACATACTGGGCAAGCAGTCTGCCACTGAGCAACAACCCCAGTCCACTACTATATACTCTAGAAAGGGTTATATCTCTCATTGTATCAGATTTGACTGAAAGATGGTTATTGGTGTGGAACAGGGACAGTGACATGAATGAGGTGTAATTCTTTGGAAGGGGATTTTGATAGTAACCAACAAAACTACATGAACTTTTTTTTTTTTTAACCCAGCCACCCCACTTCTAAGAATTTACTCTAGAAAAACTAAAACAATAGAAAAACACATATGCACAAAATTATTCACTACAACACTGTAATCACAAAATATTGACAACAACTAAATATCCCTACCTAAGAGGATGCTTGAATAATTATAGCAGTGATTCTCAAACATTTTGGTCTCAGACCCCTTTTATACTCATTGGGTACAGAGGACCCCAAAGATCTTTTTGTGGATTGTATGTATTGATATTTATCATCTTAGAAATTGAGACTAAGAAAACATTTCAGACACTTATTAGTTTATTTAAAATAACAATGGCAAACCCATAATGTTGATATGTAACTTCTTTTAATGAAAGGAACTATATTTTCCAAAACAAAAACAGTGAGAGAAGCATTATTGACATTTTAGTAAATCTCTTTATCTTATTTTTAACTAGTTAAAAAAATTTTTTAGTTTTAGTTGAACACAATACCTTTATTTTATTTATTTATTTTTTATGTGGTGCTGAGGATCAAACCCAGGGCCTCACACGTGCTAGGCGAGCGCTCTACTGCTGAGCCACAATCCCAGCCCAGTTAATTTTTTGTGGTGCTGGGGACTGAACACAGAATGTGGGACAAGATGTCTACAATTGAGCTATACTCCTGGCCTCCCAAATAGCTTCAAAGTTAGAGAGACTTTATAGAAGACAGTTGAATTTTTATATATGCTTCTGAATTCAATTTGTTGGAGTATATGTTTGTTTTAGTTGAAGAAGCTAAAGAAAAATCAGTCCTTAGGTATATAATTTGAAAAGTGAGGAATTTTTTTTTATGAACACAACATCTTTACTTTATTAATCTATTCCTTTTATGTGGTGTTGATGTTCAAACCCAGGGTCTCACATGTGCGAGGCAAGTGCTCTACCACTGAGTCACAATCCCCTATTTTTTAATAGTCATTTCAAATAGTGTGGATATTTTCTTTAATATTACATCAAAACTTGACAAACAGTAATTTCTTTTCTTTTCTTTCTTTTTTTTTTTTTTTTGAGACAGGTCTCTATGTTGCTAAGGCTGGCCTCAAACTCCTGGGCTCAAAACAATTTTCCCATTTCAGCCTCACACGTAGCTGGAACTACAGGTGTGTGCCACCATACCCAGTTACAGTGGTATTTTCTTAAAGGTTATTTGCAATGTGGATTCTGAAACCGTATCAATAACTTTAAAAATTCTGTTACATTAAAATACATTGGTCTAAGGCTGAGATAGGAGGATCACAAGTTCCAAGCCAGCTTCAGCAACAGCCTCAGCAACAGTGAGGTGCTAAGCAACTCAGTGAGACCCTGTCTCTTAAACAAAAATTCAAAACAGGGTTGGGGATGTGGCTCAGTGGTTGAGTGGCCCTGAGTTTAATCCCTGGTACAAAAAAAAAAAAAATCCATTGGTCTATATTACATTTTTAAAATATTTATTTATTTATTTTAGTTTTAGGTGGACACAATATCTTTATTTTATTTTTATGTGGTGTTGAGGATCGAACCCGGGTCCCGCCCGTGCTAGGCGAGCGCTCTACCGCTGAGCCACAATCCCAGCCCCCCTATATTACATTTTAAAGGTATATTTTACTCATACATACTTGTATAACATCATTCATTGGTCATTTGAAAAAAATGTTGGTATTCACTGGGGTCATGCAAAGTTTCCAAATGTTGACACATTTTATTATACAACATTAAAAAAATCCTCCACAACATTTTTTAATATAACTACCTTCAGAAAATTTGGGAAACTAAAGTTCATGGTGGTAAAAACAAGTTTCTCAAAATTCCAGTATTTATTTGAAGTCTGAATTTTATCATGAGCCACAAACATTGTTAGTTGTTTTCCTTGATGTACCAGGCTCCCTTTGTTTATTTCCTGAAAATGTCTGCCATATTCCCAGGTCTAAATAACCATAGTTTGTCTGTAATTCTTGGAAGTAAAAATAATGTTCAAGTAAAAGTGGGGAATATGTGTATTTTCTAGCTCTGTTCACTGAAAGAGCATGGAAGCAATGGCATCAGAGTAGCAGTGAGGACATTCAGCACTTGGATCTTTATTTCTAAATACCATTGTCCGCAAGAAACTAGACAGGAAAAAAAGGAAAAGAAAGCAGGTAGGGGAATTTCAGGAAAATGGAAGGGAGATCAGTAGAGGAAGAGACCAGGGGGCAAGAGGAGGGGAGGGAAAGGGGAAATATTGGCCAAATTATATGATTATATTGTGTGTCTTCATAATATGTAACAACAAATCCTTCTATTATTTCAACTATAATGCACCAATAAAAATATGGAAAAATTTAGAAAATGATGAAAAAATGCTAAAAGAACATAGAAGTCAACCAAATCTACAACTTATGTAAGCAAACTCATGTAAACAACTCAATATAAACAATGGTAGTAATGACTATGTAATTACTACAATAAAAAACAATGAATTCATTTTGATATAAATATATTGATAAATGAATAAATGGAGAACCAAAAAGATCTCTTACACAGCAGAAAGATAAAAAAAATAGGATGACAAATGATAATGATGGAAGTAAAAAGTTATCATTTGGCAATTACTATAGCAATAATTGTTTCAAGTAAGAATCGTTAATAGAGCTGGGATTGTAGCTTAGTGGTAAAGCACCTGCCTAGCATATGTGATTCACTGGGTTCAATTCTCAGCACCACATATAAATTAAAAAAAATTAAAGGTACATTGACAACTAAAAAAATATTTAAAATAAAAAGAATCATCAATAAATGCTAAAGCCTTTGAGTAGGTTCAAATGACCACCCCCCCAGATATTTATTATGGAGGTAAAAATAGTTATTTTATGGTGGAAAAACCAGGCAGATTACACTTTAATTAAGTGAACAAGGTTGCTATCACCACTGATGGGACATACAGGTATCACGATGTCTTCTGGTATAATTCACTGAGAAGGACACATCAGTATTGTAGTATTCCTGCCAAAAATGCACACCATGAATCTTATCATAAAGAAATAAACTCAAATTGGGAGAAACTTTATAAATATATAAACTATACTCTAAAAAAAGTCAAGGTCATAAAAGAGAAAGACTGAGAAACTGCTCCAGATTAATTAAAATTAAAGAAACTTGACAACTAATTATAATTTGGAATCATGCACTGCATTCTAGACCAGAACAAAAAAATATTGTTTTTTGTTTCCTATAAAAAATACTAACATAACTGGTAAAATCAGAATAAGGTCATAGATTATATCATAGTACTGTATCATGGTTAAGTTTCTAATTTTGATAATTATACTGTGATTTTTGCACTCTGTTTTGAGGGAACTGAAAAATATTTAGGGATAAATGGATCAAAAAATAATTACAATAGCCTCTAGATATGTCTATCTAGATAAAAGAAAATTGAGTAAGCATGAGAGAGACTGATAAAGCAAATGTGGTTAGATATGGGTGAAAGGTATGTGGTAAATATTTGGCACTATTTTTCCAACTTTTCTTTAAATCTGAAATAATTTCAAAATAAAAGTAAAAAAAATCCCAGAAACATGTAACATTTTGGACTACTTTTTCTGAATATTATAATTATATATTTTACAAATATATAAAAAACATAATTGGGTTCATACAGTAGTCTTTTTACTAAATCTGTTTTTATTACTTTGCTATTGAATCATGAACAGATTTCATTATTACTTAAAATTCTTTAAAATACATTGTTAATGGAGGCATAATATTTCTTTGTGTAGAGGTATTGTAATTTCGTTTATTTAGTTTTTTCCTCACATATTCATGTTATAAGCCTATAGTAAAACATAAAATACATGTCTTTTTTCATATACCTTTGTTCATATATTTGATTACTTCATGCTTGAGTCTGAGAACAGGAATTGCTTTATTATTATTATTATTATTATTTTTAATGACTAAAGTGACATAACAAGTTCCTAAATGTCCAAGTTCCTTTTTAAGTTTGGGGTGCTTTACTGACTTCTGGCTTGCTCTAAGGTGCATCTGTTTGGTAACAGACTGTAAATTCTGGATTTAACTCTGGATAGTGTTGGTGCTGCAGAAGGGTGCAGATCATACCTGGTGCTAGCAGGCTGGGCTCAGATCTGGATTGTACCAGTTGAAGGGGATTCTTATTTTTGGTAGGTCCTGAAAGTTAAGGTGAACAGCCTAAAATAATCACTCAGCAGTTGGGATTCAGGCTAGCTAGCTCAAGGAGGTTCAGGTCTGTTTAACAGTACCCAGGCTGAGAATTAATCCGAGGACACTGAGATGAATCAAATACTGAACCTGGCCCACAGGCTCACATTCTGGTAGGGGAGACATACAAATCAATAGATATTAACACTGTAGCGATGACTAGTTATAAATTGGGTAGAGCTTCTGCATTTCCCTTTAAACAAATTTTTATATACACTATATACATTATATACTCTTGTACACAAATACAATATTCATTCATTCCTCTTTCTCTCTTCCTTTAGTACACCTATAATTTAGCATATACCCTAGACCAAAGTTAGTAGTAGAATTGGAGAGGAGAGAAATTTAAAAAGCAAGAAAACAGAATTTATTAGGCTTCATGGCCTATTGTTCAGGACACAGGAGTAAAGGAGGAACCACAGATTTTTGGATTGGGCAACTGGGAGGATGATGGTGCCATTCACCAAGCCAGGAAATGGATATTTTTTTGGCCTGGATTTTATTTTATTTTGAGATGGGATCTTGTTATATCACCTATACTGGCCTCAAACTCCTGGGGTAGAATGATCCTCCTGCCTCAGCCTTCAGAGTAGCTAAGATCACAGATGAGCACTACTATGTCTGGTTTGGTCTGAATTTTAAAGAACACATTCTACCTTTATTTTATCTATTTATTTATTTTTATGTGGTGCTGAGGATCAAACCGAGGGCCTCCCACATGTGAGGCGAACACTCTACCGCTGAGCCATAACCCTAGCTCCAAAGAACATGTTCTAAAGAGCCAAGAAAATTTTGGTAAGGGTGACTTTAAACTAACTTGAAAAAAACCATTCTTAGAATACTGGCTTTCTAAAGGATGTTTATGGCATAAAAATGAAAGTGAGGAGGTAGACCAAACAGCATGGGAATAAAGAGGTATTTTTGAGTCACTAAATAATAATGAAAATCAATGAAAAATTGAGAGTAGGGTAATCAAGTCAATTGACTGCAGGCCAAGATATTAATATGAAAAGGAGATTTATGACAGAAGAAAAGCAGATGAGAAGTATTTCAGGTGCAGGGAGCAAACTGAGTAGGAAGAGCCACCAATAATGGACTGAAATTGTAGTAGACCAAAAGGATTTTAAGTAAACTAGTATGATCAGGGAGGTGGTGGTAATGGTAAAGTCAGGCTTGATTAGCAACAGAATTTGAATAGAAGGGGAGAAATTGTGAAGCAAGAGGAAACTAGTCCTGGGAACAAATGAATCATCTTCACTCACGTAGTAGCTACACCCTGGGTAGCATAATTGATTCATAAACAAATGCAGATTTCCTGCAGTGGTAGTTATCTAGGTTTGGAAAGCACAGTGCTTATGTTAGGTTGCCAAACTGATCTAAATTAAAGATCCCCTTTCTTTAGCTTGAAAAATTTTTAGCAATAGTAACTTACCCTTGCAGCATTTTATTAATATTGCTAAGAAGACTGTTGGAGTATCAAATAGGGGATGAGAAAAACATCAGGTTACTTCCAGCTTTTCCTTAGGTTGGATGTACTTCACATGTAAAATGGTGGTAGCATAGTTACTAATTCATGAAGTTGTTATGAGGATGAATCACCGTTTCCTTCTAAGCCCCAGTTTCTCTTGTTATAAAAAGGGGAGAGCGATTTTTTTTTTTTTGTAATGTGACTTAGAGGTATGTGGTGAAGACACATCTAGGACTATACAGGAACAGTTTTCATTGATGAGATGAGAACTGCTAGGTTATATTTTCTCTGGGTGGCTGCTCAATTATTATTTGAACATTTCCTGGAGACCTTATGTACTTTTTTCATTATGATTTGTTATTATTAGGCCATAACCTAAGGTAAGATAAAACTGCTTTATTATATTTTTATACAGAAAATATACTGGTTCTATGTTGATATCTGCTTTGCAACAGAAAGTCAAAGGATCCAGTGCATTAGGTTCTGGTCTTCAGTGGAGGGATGTTATATAAATCTGTTAGTGAAATTTCACCCAGACCAGGGATGATGAATGATGCACACATCTTTTTTCACACACACACACACACACACACACACACACAAAGATAAAAACGAACAACAACAAAAATTCTGGCTGGGCATAATCTTGGGCCTAAAAAAGACTGAGAGTGTTCTGGAATCAACAAAAATTGGACCTAACATTTATTGAGTACCTTCTAATAGGCCAGTCTCTCCATCTTCAATCTTCACAAGTAGCAAGGCAGGCAGGAGAAAACTGAGGTTCAAAATGTTACATAACTTGCCATGGTCCTAAAGCTATACATGGTGGAAATGGATTGCTAATATCAGGATCTGACACCAAAGTTCCAGCTCATTCTATCATACCACACTGTGGAGAAAACACACACACACACACACACACACACACACACAC
>NW_026000082.1:13598075-13662001 GCF_001458135.2 Marmota marmota marmota | reverse complement strand
ATACACATCTGGAGGCCGGGTAGGGTGAGGATTGAGGTGCTAAGAGTTCAGGACCCTTAGAGCCCTAGAGTGTCTCATTCACGGATTCGACTTCCTAGAGAAAAGCCTTTTGCGACTTATTTGAGGTGAAATTTCATCACCTGCGGGTAGCTCGTCCACTCCTTGTATTACATCTTATCTCTAAGCGTGATCTGCCTTGGAGAAAGCCCCATCCCGTCTTTGCGTTGCTGTTTCCTAGATAAACACTACTGTTATAAAAATTAATTTTACGGAGATTTGTGTCTTTTCCACCTCCAAGAAGAGAGGAAATATTTTAGTGCTTCAGTCCTCGGTACAAAAATGTTCCCTCTAAATAGATCCAGAGGACGGATGGAAAGAGGATTTTAAGTCGTGCTAACTGTCCTAATAGCAGGAACCCGATGGAAATGAATGTAGTCTAAATTTTAGAAGTAACGTGATTTGTTCTGGTATTAATATAAAAAAAAAGTTAGTGATTGCAGTTTGGTACAGTAAGTCAGATATTTGGGTACTTATGATTTATGGTAAATGTGATGACAGGTTATTCTTGTTTTCTAAAGTATGTGAAGGTGTAAGATTTGTAGGTACTTCTAAAACTGTAATCATGAAAAAAAATCCTTATAGTAGAAAATTGGTAAAGTACAGAAAGGTAGTACGTCAACTCTCAATAAATATTTAATAACTAGGGAAAACATTCTTAATCTCATAGTATGTTTTTGTTGGTCATTCAGAGTTTAAAATGGTGATTTTTAAAATTATTATTTCTGTGTATTAGGTTCAAAGATTAGCTGACTGATTCACTTTATATCCAGGTGTTTGTATAAATACCCATGAAAATGTCTTACTAAATTATATTGGGACCATAGTTGAATTTATCAACTAAAAACAATAATATGGGGTAGTCTTCTAGATACCTAGAAAAGCCATAATTTAACCTCTTCTGCAGCATGAGAAGCTCCTGAGGTCTAGGGAGGTTAGGCATGGTAAACATTTTTGAGGAACTGCTGTTATATGTTGTACACTGCGTTGTTTTTTTCACACAGATCTTGCTGTGTTGCCCAGGCAGGTCTCAAATTCATGAACTCCAGTGATTCACCTGCCTCAGCTTCTGGAGTAGCCAGTAATACAGCACTGGGCTCCTTGAATTGTTTTTGTCAGATTTTGTTTAAATATTTCTAACTGTAAATTTTTGTTAGATTAATATAGGTTTTTAAAAGTCTTATTCATTTCTCTAAGGGTTTTTAAAGACCAACATTAGAATCAGTTGAGAGTGCTGATTTAAAAAATAATCAGCTGATTATTATTAATATTATTTATAATACTGATTCCTGGCAGCTTGAATTAGAATCCTAGAGATAATAGTGGCTCAAAAGTCTTTGTGTGTGTGTGTGTGTGTGTGTGTGTGTGTGTGTGTGTGTGTTGGAACCCAGGGTTCACATATGCTAGGCAAGTACTTTGCCACTGAACTACATTTCTAGCCTTAAATTTTTTTTTGTTTGTTTTTAGATTTTGAGACAGGGTCTTGCTAAATTGTCCTATTTGGCATCAAATTTGTGTTCCTCCTGCCTCAGCCTACTGTGGTAGCTGGGTTGTCTGTCCTCTTGCCAGCTAAAAATCTTAATTCTTATTAAGTGTCTCCATTCTTATTAAAGTTTGGAAATCACTGTTAAAAGTTAACTAACCTTGCAGGGTGTGGTGACACATGCCTGTAATCCCAGCAGTTTGAGAGGCTGAGGCAGAGGATTGGGAATTCAGACAGCCTCAGCAATTTAGTGAGGCCCTAAGCAACTCAGTGAGACCCTGTCTCCAAATAAAATATAAAAAAAGGACTGGAGATGTAGTTCAATGGTTAAGTACCTCTGGATTTAATACCTGGTACAAAAAAAAAAAAAGCTAACTAACATTGCTGGGCATAGTGTCACATGCTGTAATCCCTGCAGCTCAGGAGGCTGAGGCACGAGGATTCTAAGTTCAAAGCTAGTCTCAGCAACTCAGCAAAACCCTATTTAAAAAAAAAAAAAAAGCTGGGCATGTTGCTCAGTGGTTAAGTGCACCTGGGTTCAATCCTGGTGCCAGGAAAAGAAAAGTTAACTAACCATACCTAGCTGAATGAAAACATAAATTTTCTAGCAAAGCTATCAGTCTTAAGTGGCAATAAAAGTAATTTCTCATAGCAACAGATAATGGTGTTATAATGTTAGAAAGAAAAGTGAAATTTTGAGAAACAGCTGATGAACAATTCAGTTTCAACAAACATTTATTAGAGTCTCCTGTAGTCACTGTGGTGTTACAGAAGGATATCTGACCACTTATCTTGGCACTTAATGGACCTTGTTGTCATTGTCTGTAAAATGCAGATAGTTATTATACTTTACCTTGTAAAACTTTTAGGATAAATGCATTTGAATAAGTACTGAAGTAAAATAAAACATTTATAAAATTGTAGCTATTAATCTGAAGTGTCAGATTCTGTCTAAGTGTTCCAAGAAGCACAAAAACGACCAAGGTTTCTACTAGTGTTTAGCTAATTCTGGAAGCAGGACAAGTTTAATTAACTGTTACAAGGCAGGGTCAGAAAAATGTTGTAGTTGAGTGGAATGAGCTAGAATGAGCTAGATCTTTGCTTAGGGCTTCTGTGTCTCATCCAGTGCCATGCCCATTGGTAAAGTATAGGGATGTGGCTAACATGAGAGAGGCCCTGTGTTCAAACCCTAGCACCACCAAAAAATAAAAATTGAAAAAATTGATGCATTTATTCCAATTCCTGATTCAGTGTTTTCTTCTTCTTTTTTTTACTTTTTAAAATTTATTTTTATTGATGCATTATAATTATGCATAATAGTGGGATTCACTATGCCATATTGGTACCTGCACATAATTTGATCAATCTCATTCCCTAGTATTTCCCTTTCCTTCCCATGATTCAGTGTCGTCTTTAAGGAAATAATTGTATGGTTGCCTTATAAGTGCTAGTTTTATATTGACTTCTTTTTTTTTTTTAAAAGGTAAGATACCTTTTTTTTTTTAGAGAGAGAATTTTTTAATATTTATTTTTTAGTTTTCGGCGGATACAACATCTCTGTTTGTATGTGGTGCTGAGGATCAAACCCGGGCCGCACGCATGCCAGGCGAGCGTGCTACCGCTTGAGCCACATCCCCAGCCCCTTATATTGACTTCTTAAGAAAGGCAGAACGAATGGAGATGATTCCTTTTTTGCTAAGCTACCACTGTTCATTGCACTCACTAAAACTTTCATTTGACACCTGTTGTGTACTGGCCACAGACTGGCTGATAGCAAGGCACAAAGCTTCATTAAAAGATAATTGCCTGGATTTTAGCTAAAGTTCTTTTGTTGCTAAAGGGTGGTATGTGTGTGTGTGTGTGTGTGTGTGTGTGTGTGTTTTATGATTATTAATTGCATGATGTGGTGCTGTTTGTGGAGTCAGATGTGACAGGAATCCTTATATAACTCTTAGAGCAATGTGACATTTGGATTTTGAGTTTATTCTTCTGTGTTATTGTAGTAAAAACTCTTCCCCTCCCAGGGAAATAGAACAGGTTCTATGAGAAAAAATTATCAAAAGCAATTAGCTCAGTGTCTGTCACATAGAAGGTAATCAGTAATTATACATTTCTATTTGTCCTTTTGAGGAAAATAAAAACAAAAACCAGGCCTTAGAATTTTTGTGTGACTTAAAATTTGGGAGCTTTAATTGTTTTAGAGAATGAATCTATTTTGGAATTCTTTGAAATTTTCCATAGAAATAATTTTGGTTCTAATTTAGTACACTTTTTTCCATTTCATTTTTTATTGCACATTATTCATATTCACAATTTTACATTGATTTTTAATAGTATTTATGTGTATTTGACTGCATTTTATAGAGCAACATTCTTTTTATATAATGATCATTGGAAAATACATAGTTGCCAATATTGAATAGAAATAGTATACATACTTAATTTTCAAAAGTAATATCAATTTATTAAACATTTAAGAACTGAAGAGTTTTTGAAACATAGTCTTTTCCTTTTGATCTATAGTAAATTAGAACTAGATTTTAATATCTGTCACACATGGCTTCCAGTCTTATAACTTATATTACCTTGAACAAGTTTCTTACTTTCTTTAAGCCTTAATTTATTCTTCTATAGAATAAGGCTGACAGTACCCTCTTTATAGGATTACTGTGAGGATTAAGTGATATGTGTGACAGAGAGCTATAGTTCAGTCCCATGGGTCCTGGTAAGTAAGTGTAACTTGAGAAGTGGAAAAATATATTTCTGTTTGAATTTTGAAAGAGCTTAAAAGATCATTAATTATTTATGTAGTTTACTACTAAGAAATAAAATCAACATGATAAAAAAAATTTGGGAGGGTATTGGAGATTGAACCTAGGGCTGCTTTCCTCTAAGCTACATCCCCAGCCCTCTTTATTTTTTATTTTGAGACAGGTTTTGCTAAGTTGGTGAGGCTGACCTCAAAATTGTGATCCTCCTGCCTGAGCCTTCCAAGTTGTTGAGATTACAGGCATGTACCATGACCCCTGGCAACATCATCAGATTTCAAAGTGATAGAGATTACTTAATTAAGGATGAATCAAGGTGTCAGTAGAATCAATATTTTAATTGTATAGTTAGTACAATGCTTTATACTTTATCATAGTGGATTTTATTTAAAAATTAATTTTCAAATGCTGTGCATAAAATACACAATTAAAAAATTTTAAAGTTTAAATAGGACTTTAAAATTTTTTCTTTTTAATTTTATTTTTTCATTTTTTATTGGTGCATTATAGTTGTACATAATGGGTGGGATTTTGTTGTTATATAGTCATCTTTTAAATTATTTTAAATAGCCCACTTACAGAATCGAATTATTGGGAAAATTAGAACAGTGCGTAATATTTTATACTTATACCCTTTGAAAGTCTTTAGTAAAATAAGGTAAAGATGAGAAGATCTCTATGGACACACATTAAAATCAAGAAAAAGTGGGCTGGGGCTTTAGCTCAGTGGTAGAGTGCTTGCTTCACTCGTGTGAGGCACTAGGTTCGATTCTAAGCACCACATATAAATAAATAAAATAAGTGTCCATCAACAACTAACAAAATATTAAAAATTCCCATCAATGTGCCTTAAGTTCTACTTTTCCCTTGACTAATGTAAATCCAATGACTTTTTGATTTAAAAAAAATTTTTTTTTATATGATGTTGAGGATCAAATTCAGTGCTTCACACATGCGAGGCCGGTGCTCTACCACTGAGCTACAAACCCAGCCCTCATTGGTGGGAATTTTGAGGTATTTGGGATTTTATATTATAGAACTGTTTACAAAAGTCTCATTTTTTTTTCTGCAAATTGTTTCTTTGTTTTAAATTCTTGCATTTACTTATTTAAACTTAATGCTTTTGCTGCCTTGGGCCTTTACCTATAATAAACTTGCTTGCTTGCTTCCTTCCTTACTTTCTCTGAGGATTGAACTCCAGGGGCATTTGACCACTGAGCCACATCCCCAGCCCTGTTTCGTATTTTACTTAGAGACAGGATCTCACTGAGTTGCTTAGTACCTCTCTTTTGCTGAGGCTGGCTTTGAACTCTCAGTCCTCCTCCCTCAGCCTCCTGAGCCGCTGGGAGTATAGCCCTGTGCCACTGTGCCCCCGTCAAAGTATTTTTTTGTGTGGGTGGGTATTGAGGATTGAACTCAGGGTATTCGACCACTCAGCTGCATCCCCAGCCCTGTTTCTTATTTTATTTAGAGACAGGGTCTCACTGAGTTGATTAGTGCCTCCCCATTGCTAAGGCTGGCTTTGAATTTGCAATCCTCCTGCCTCAGCTTCCCCAGCCACCACCCCTAGCAAAAGTTTATTTTTTATAATAGCTTTATTGAGGTATAATTCAAATACCATATAATTGACCCATTTAAAGTGTAAAATTCAGTGACTTTCAGTATATTCACAGAGTTATGCAAACATCACTACTATCTAATTTTATTTATTTTATTTTTTATTTTTTTAAAAAGAGGACAGCTTTATTTTGACTCACAGTTTGGGAGGTGTCAGTCCATGGTTGGTTGGCCTGTCATTTGGGGGCCCGTGGCAGGCAGCATACCATAGAGGGAGTGTTAGATGCACTAGACTGCTCACTTCATGGCGGACACAACATCTTTGTTTGTATGTGGTGCTGAGGATCGACCCGGGCCAGACGCATGCCAGGTGAGCGCGCTACCGCTTGAGCCACATCCCCAGCCCCATTACTATCTAATTTTAGAACATTTTCATCACTCCCAACCAGTACCCATTAGCCTCATCTCCAATATCCTCCCAATTCCCTCAGCTCAAGGCAACCACTAATATACTTTCTACTTCTGTGGATTCAGACAATTAATATAAATGGAATCATATAATATATAACTGGTTTCTATCAATTAGCATTTTTCCAGGGTTCAACAACATGCATTAATAGTTAATTTTTTTATCGACAAATAATGTTCTTTTGTATGAATATATCACTTTTATTCATTTTTAAGTTGGGTTATTTCCACTTTTTGGCTGTTATGAATAATATTGTTAGGAATGTTATTTCTCATTTCTGTATAAATTATTGTGTGAACATATATTTTTTGGGGATAGACAGGAGTGGAATTGCTGGTCATATGATAACTGTTTCACCTGTTGAGGAAATGCCGCATACTGTTTTACAAAGTGGCTGTACCTTTTTAAAATTCCCAACAATGAGGGTTCCAGTTTCTTTACATCCTTACCAACACTTGATATCTGTTTCTTTAATTATAATCATCTTAGTGTGAAGTGGTAAGGTAAGGTTCTATTTGAGGTTTATAATTTTTGCATATAATCATTGTTGAAGTTTTTACTGGCAGATAGATTGACAGATTGTTTGATGATAAGGAATGGTTTTGGCATCAGGACAAAAGCTATGAACTTTCTAGTTTCCTGTTTAGTAAGCAGTGAATTCAGTTATTAGAACTGGTTAATCACATTGGGTAAGTGATGGGAATGGTAGTGTGTGGACTTGTGCTATTTAAAAGGCTGTCTTTTAAGAATATTTCTTAACAAAAGGCAGTTGTACATTGATCATATCCACCTTCCCATTACCCCCTTTCATCCTCCCTTCTTTCCACCAATATATGCATATATGCAAATGTCACAGAGAAACCTGTTAATGTGTATCAGTAATATTTGTTGTTAATAATAATAAAAAAGGCAATTGTAAGCCCTAGGTTTAGTTTTCCTTTAACTCTACTGAAACATTTCTAAAAATTTAAAGTCCAGTTGAATATAAACATTCCAAAGGACTCATGTTTGACAGATTTTAAAGATTGTCATTACTTATCAATGGTATATACTTTTATATAAATATAAATTAGTCATTGTTTTTTATTCTTATTAACCTCTTTTTTGTACTCCATTCAAGGTAGTAAAACTTTTCTATGAGGGTTTGTAGGAGATAGTTCAAATACAGCAATAGTGACTTGCTAAAGTTTCTAAAAAGATTTTTCAGGCCAGTTAGAAAATACTGCAGGGAACCATTATTTTATAAACAAAATACAAGTTTTGGTCCTTAATTTCTATATACAATGGAATATCCACAATGTTTTCCCACTGAAAATCACTTTGGAAACCTGTAGTGCTGACTTTGAACTGAGGTGAAAGTTTTCCACTGGTTTGTTACACAATTTTTCAGTTACTTTGCACACCATTATTTCCATATTAAGTTATAAAAACAGTAATTTTGGAGCCTTTTTGGTAGAATTCATGAAAAGGCAAGCATTTTTTTGATTTAATTCTTTGCTAATCTTCCTGGTTAAGGCTTGGTATTTTATCTGCCAGAATTTGTTTTATTAAAATAAAGAGTAAATGATGCATGTTTTTATTACTATTTCATAACACAACAAAATATTTCAAAATTCTCTTAAGTAAAATAAATCAAGCAAGCAATTTCAAAATTTTGTGAAATTTTCTGTTAGGATTTATGTAATTGTTACTGTCCATTTTTCACTTTCAGTTGAACAAGAGAAACTCTAAAAAGTAATGGAAATAAAACACTTGCCAGTTTGTGAAAAGCCTCAGTTTCAAAATACATCATGTAGACCTTGGTATGATTCTAGTGATGTGTAATAATCACCCATAGTTTCTGTTTGTTTTAAAATTAGTAGCTGAGGTAAATTATTTTTGAGGTTACTGTGAAGTCACTCTTGGAAATTCCTGCTCAGTGTTTAAGAAATGAGGTTGAAATTCTTGAACCTGTCAAACAGCCCTTCAGGATTTGGTTCCAATCTGATCATTTCTCATTCCTTTTTTTCTGTATCAATTCTTCCAAGATTTCAAGTTCATGAAGTTTTCCTTGTTTTCTTTTACATTTTATTACTTGTGTAATACAAAAGCTTTAACTACAGTGTGCCATCTTTCTGTAAGGTGTTTCATGTATGTTATTTTCAACCATTAAAATGACCTTATAATATCCATAGTATTATGCATATTTACAGTTGAGGGAACTGAGGCTTGGAGAGTTTTATTGATTTTCCACATCCATGATTTCAAATCCATGTATGTCTGACTACAGTCTACATTTTTTCCTCTTGTGAATCTTCCCATGTGTCTGTGTTTGTTTTATCTACTGGTTTTCCGCAGTGCTTCAGGAAGTATTCATATTGGGAGAGTACAAATTAGTTGATTGACTTTGGTGGATATTTGCCTTGGAAGTATGCTATTGGCATAGCATTTTGTATAAGAAAAAAGTTGGGTATGTATGTATTGTATATATTTTGGGACTTTCTGCTTTCATATACTGGTATTTTTGAAGTTGATAAATGTTTCATTTGCTATTACTGCATAAATATAAAAATTGATCTGAGTCTCAGTTTTGTGATCTGAAAATTAGTGGTAGATCAGATAGCAAGGCCCTTATGCATTTATTATATTTCATATTCTAAAGGAGAACCAGGTGAAAAGATAGATGGCATGTAGGTGACTCCAGTCACTGGTGATGAACTATCATAGATGAAATGAGGAACTATGGACAGTGGTGGCTGAGGAAGGTGGGAAATCCAAGACCAAGAGATTATAATTTACGTAAAAGTTTTCCTTGTAATCAATAAAGATAATATATTTCTGAATAAAACCCCTGAAACTCTGAAATTAGTTTGTGATTGGGGGCCCCTTCTTTCTGTAGCTAATGCTTCAGGAGCCTGAGGCAGGAGGATCACAAGATCAAAGCCACCCTCAGCAAGTTGGTGAGATACTGTCTCAAAATAAAAAATATAAGAGGTCTGGGGATGTTGCTCCGTGGTTAAGGCCCCCTGGTACCAAACATAAATACATACATACATACATACATATATACATACATAAATAAAGAGTGGGCTTCTTCAGATTCTAAAGGCAGCACATTCTATACACAGGATGCTACTGTGGCCCATATATGAGGTGACACATAAGGCTACACAAAAGATGCAACCCTTTCTTCTGTCTTTTCTTGTGATAGTGTACATATGTTTGAGAAAAAATATATCTGGAGCTGTGTTACATGAAAATAACAAGGTCATAAATAGCACACTTGAAATAA
The DNA here is from genome assembly GCF_001458135.2 of Marmota marmota marmota. Classification (NCBI taxonomy): domain Eukaryota; kingdom Metazoa; phylum Chordata; class Mammalia; order Rodentia; family Sciuridae; genus Marmota; species Marmota marmota. The sequence goes on along the minus strand of NW_026000082.1, from coordinate 13,652,396 downwards.
TTAAAGCTCTCCTGCTGGTCACAACATGAACATTTAATAATTAAAATGTGGCCCTATTACTTGTAGATCTTCAGAGTTTATTTATAAAACAAAGGAAGGAACATTTTGCATTCAGAAAGGATAAAGTGAGTTTTGATGACAAAACTTTTATATAGCTTTTCCACTCTCAAGGTATTAGAGATACTAATAGTATTAGAGATGGGTAATGTTTAGACTTTCTGGAAAGCTAGAAAATTATTATCCTTTTCTTTATTAGTTTCTTCTGGAATCCTTGGATTACTGAATCTTGACTTTGGAAAGATATTGTCCTAGGCTAGGATTTCTAGTGTATTCCCTAGGTGCAAAGAAATGTTCTTTGGTCACATAAGTTTGGGCTTTCAGCATTCTATATAGATCAAGTACAGATTTGCAAATACACATTAATATTTTAAAGACAGAGTAAAAATTAAGAGAGTTGTTTAACTTTGTTCAGCTATATATTAACCCAAACTTATTTGGCCCTGGCATTCTTTTTCCCCCAACATGGTACTTAGTAATTTGCCTTTTACTGATGTAGGTCAACTTTTATCTGCTTCATTCTCACAATTTTAATGAACATTTGACTCTTGGTTGATAGGCCCTGATTATTTCCTGAAGAATATCATTTTGTTGTTGTTTACTGTCATTAGAAAGTTTTCTTTTATGTTTGGCAAAAAAATTTGCTTTCCTCTAAGTATCTGTCATTTTGTTGTTTTGCATTCTGAAACTATATAGAATAAATAATTGTTTCATCCTAATGTCTAAAGTTGACAAGTTAATACTCCCCCTAGCATATTGATTAAAAGTACATGCAGTGGAGCAGGCTGCTTGGTTTCAAATTTTAGTTAAACTACCTTTAGCTCAGTGTTATGGCACATGCCTGTAATCCCAGCAATTTGAGAGGTTGAGGCAGGAGGAAAGTTCAAAGCCAACCTCAGCAACTTAGCAAGGCCCTGTCTCAAAAAAATAAAAAGGGCTGGGGATGTGGCTCGTTGGTAAGCGCCCCTTGATGAATTAAATTTGCTTTCTCTTAACACCTCACAGTGGAGATTAAATTTCAACCCATGAAACTTTGGGAACCACAATCAGACCATATCCAAACCAGAGTAAGTATTATGAAAGCTCTCATGTACATGGTGATAGTTAGGACTGTATTGACAGGAAAGGCAAACCCATATCTATAATAAGTGACCTGTACTAGTGAGACTCATTTGCTGGCCCTTCTGAGATAGAAGGGGCACAGTGTAGTCAACTTGCTTGATTTATGTTTTTTGTCTTGTGGGCTTTGATGTTGGTCTCTGTTGCTCATAGGTTGGACATTCAGAATTAGGATTGGGAGATGGAAGTCCACCCTTTATTCTCTGTCCTTATCTCTATTTCTGCCAGAGTGACCTTTGTTCATTTCCTCATCATGCTAGTTCTGGGATGGCATATGTCAGCAGAATCATTTTGTCTGTTTGTTCAGTGTCTTTTCTGCATCAGATGCTTTCTGGTGGGCATAATACATAAAACAGATTTTTATACTTTGTTACTCCCATATTCAATTGACTGTGTATTGGAAATATTTGGAAAAAAGTGCATCTGTACTGAACATTTACAGGCTTTTTTTGTTGTACTTTTTCCCTAAACAATATAGAATAACAACTATTTACATATTATTTCCATAGCCCTAGGTATTTATTTGCCTCTACCCATACCTGTTGCACTTTTTTTTTTTTTTGGTGGGGATTACGGAGATTGGACCCAGGGGTGCTTTATACTGAGCTACATCCCCAGTTTTTTAAATTTTTATTTTGAGATAGGATCTCATTAAGTAGCTGAGGATCTTGCAAAATTGCTGAGGCTGGCCTCTCACTTGAGATCCTCCACTGGGATTACAGGTGTGCACCACTGTTCCTGGCCCCTCTTATCACATTATTTTTCCTTAAAGGCTTCTGACCAGTTGGCAAGTTCATTTGGCATTGTCCATGAGTCTGTATATATATTCTTACCCCAGGATACTTTTCTTTCTTTCTCTTTTTTTTCTTTTTTTTTTATGAAGTTGAATATTTTGTTATTTTGCTGCAAGCTGTTGTTTCAATGTATTAAAAATAACACCAGTAAATGCAGAACATTAAGACAGTAGTGTTCTTCTGACACTGTACAACATACATTTTCCTCCATGCCCAGTTTTTCCAATGGAAAATCATTAAGTATACTGATCCAAATCCAGGGATGGATGTAAGCAAGTTACAATATTTTGTTAGGCTTATAACAAGATTATCCTTGAATTATATACTTTTTATAAGTAGTTTTTACCACAGATAATTTTATGAATTCTGATATTAACCTAACGCCTACTCTAAAAATCATAAGGAATTGTAAAAAAGATGCATATTGTGTTTATCTGCAGTCATTGGGAAGTTAAGGGGTATCTTCTTCCAGTAGCAGTGTTGAGAGTAGTTTTTATGTCTTCTGTCCACCACTAACTTAAGACAACTGCCGAAGTTATTTTACACTAGTTTATTTAGGGTGCCATTTTCACTCCTCAATAGATTTTTACATATTTCTCATATGCTTCTTCACTCAATAGGTCATCTAGTTCTGAAGGGTCACTCAGTGACATCTTTATCAGCCAACCATCTTCACAACAAGATTTGTTCACAAGCCCTGGGTTTTCTGCAAGTGCCTTATTAATTTCAGTTACTTCTGGTAGAGGAGAATAGAGTTCACTGGCAGCTTTCACGCTTTCCAAAGCACCAAACTCATCTTGTTTTTTCAATTTTGTCCCAACTTCACGCAGACTACAGAGCTTCCTGTGCAAAACTGCTGATTCCCACTGTTCCAATACTGTTTTCTGTAGTTATCTATTCATGTTTCTCTGTGAATTTACACACAGAGAGCAGAGCAGGCCAGTGAGCAGCGTCCAAACGGCGTCTGCCCTCACCCACCAGGGCTGCGGCGGGCAGAGAGCTGCGGGCACAGGGACTGCGCAAGCTGCAGGCTGAAGCTAGTGCGCTCTGCACCACTTGAAGCACCATGTTCGCAAGGGTACAGAGTGTCGCCTGCTGTGTCTCTGCCACCCTGCGACCCCCAGTGGGAGTGGCCAGGATACTTTTCTTTCTACACAAATCATAACCAGGTGCACCACTTAAAAGTTCTTTTAGGAAGGTTTTCTCATTTCACTGTCAAGGTCAACCTTAAGTGTGACTATATTGGAGTTGTTTATTTTCAGCATGTATTCACATACTGAGCTGATCTGTTTATAAGCCAAGCTTCTGCTTTTTTTTTCCCTCCCATTTTAATCCCAAAGGATCCCCTAAACAGCTATGGATGTGAGCTGAGGAAGGGGTGCTGGTAAAACCGTGGTGGATGTCAGGGAAGTCTTGGCTACCTGTTTATGTAGCTTACTTATGCCTTTGGTTTTGTTTCAGAAAGTTCAATTCTTCATGCACCATTTGCATTTTATAATGAGTTACTGCTGAGCTCATCTGGCTTTGTGACTGGGAGAATCATAGTTAGCTCATTATCAAAAAGTTCTGGACACATGGTACCCATGATCAAGCATGGCTTTTCTGTAGAATTCTAGGGTCCTGCATTTTAATTCTTCCACTGGGGCTTGCTATCAGCCCTATACCACATCTTTTCCCACAATTAAGTGTTGTAATACAGTCTGGAGGTGCTGCACAGTTGTTTCCCCTACTCAAAGCTGGTAGCCTTTTGTGTCACCTCATATATAGGTCACAGTAGCATCCTGTGTATAGAATGTGCTGCCTTTATAATCTGAAGAAGCACACTCTCCTGGGGTCGGTGAAGGATCCCAAGATGGCTGGGCACAAACTTGCTCTAAAAACCATTGACTGGGTAGCTTTTGGGGAGATCATTCCCCGAAACCAAAAGGCTATTGCTAACTCCCTGAAGTCCTGGAATGAGATCCTCACCTCTAGGTTGGCTACTCTGCCTGAGAAACCACCAGCTATTGACTGGGCTTACTACAAGGCAATGTTGCCAAGGCGGGTTTGGTGGATGACTTTGAAAAGAAGTTTAATGCCCTGAAGGTTCCTTGGCTAGAGGATAAATATACTGCACAGGATGCTGAAGAAAAGGAAGATGTAAAAAGTTGTGCTGAGTTTGTGTCTCTCTCAAAGGCCAGGATTAAAGAATATGAGAAACGGCTGGAGAAAATGAAGAACATAATTCCATTTGATCAGATGACCATTGAGGACTTAAATGAAGTCTTCCCAGAAACCAAATTAGACAAGAAGAAATATCCCTATTGGCCTCACCAGCCCATTGAGAATTTATAAAAAACTTGAATCCAAGAGGAATCTCTGCCCTTGTATTACAAACTCTGCACATTAAAAATATTAATTATAAAAAAAGAATCTGAAGAAGCCACTCTTTTTATTTATGTATTTAAGTTTGGTACCAGGGGGCCTTAACCACTGAGTCACATCCCCAGACCTTTTATATTTTTTATTTTGAGACAGTGTCTCACCAACTTGCTGAGGGTGGCTTTGATCTTGTGATCCTCCTGCCTCAGGCTCCTGAGTTGCTGGGATTACTTACAGGTGTGTACTAGTATGCCCGGTTGTTTATTTATTTATTTTGTTGCCATGCTGGGAATTGAACCCGGGGCCTTGTGCATGCTAGGCAAGTGCTTTAACACTGAGCCATATCTCTAGCCCTTCTACTTATTCTTTTTTTTTGTTGGGGACACAAGATTGCTTTGTGCTTTGCAGATATGCATTGGCATGAACCTGACCACTGGACTCTTAAATGGCTGAGTCCTAATTTATGTGTCCATGGATTCTACATCTACAGATTCAGTTGATTATGGATTGGAAATATTTGGGAAAAATGCATTTGTACTGATGCATGTACAGGCTTTTCTCTTGCCATTATTCCCTAAACAATACAGTATAACAAACAACTATTTACATAACATATACATTGCACTATGAATTATAAGTAATCTAGAGATGACTTAAATCAGGAGGATGTGTGTAGTTTATAAGCAAGAACTATGCCATTTTATATAAGGAATTTGAGTATCCATAGATTCTGGTGTCCATGAGGGCACAGGATCCTGGAACCAATCCCCTGTCAATACTGATGAATGATTGTAGGGTTCCCCCCCTTGGAGCACATATATCTTACCAGCCCTTCAGCATGTAAGCCACTTCTTGCTCCTCAACAAGATCAACACAATTTCATTGATGTAATAGACAGATAGATATGCTGTTCTGAGTCTCTCTCTCTTCACACTATGTGTTAAGTCAGTGGGTCTGGATTTGACAACTGGCTCAGGTCCAGTTATTGGGTAAGGGCTAGTGGATTTTTACTGGGACAGTCATTCTTAGTCTTCTGCTTTTTCTTGCCTTGTTTTGATTGTATATAATAAGCAGAACTGTTGTTGACTGTTTTTCTCCTAATGACACTATTCCATTAACTATATCTACAGTTCCCTGAGGGTCAACCCTTGTTGATTGCCTCCCACCTTGTCAGTCATAATAATAATTGATACACTTTGTGTACAACCAGAGAAATGAAAAATTGTGGTCTATTTGTGCACTATGAATTGAAATGCATTCTGCTGTCATGTATAACTAATTAGCACAAATAAATAAATTAAAAAAATAACTGATGCACTAATGTTTCTGGTGTTTAAATGTTGCCACCTGGCTATTGTTGCTTCAATGCCCACTATTTTTATTGCTTTTAATAAGCCAAACAAGCTCTGTGACAACTTTTCCTTTAGGGAAGAAACATCACTGGACTTCTTAGCAATGTTGGTGCCTCTCATACCAGTATATTCCCGATGACCTTGGTGAATGGTCTGACCTTACATAATATATCCGTTCTACCATACCCAATTTATTGAGCCTACTAATTCTATCCTTCACTCTCTGCCATGTCAGTTCAGGCATTTCAATCCTATTCAGTGCCATCATTTTTTCTGGGCTTTCAGGAACCATCATAGCAGTGAGTTTATACCACCCCCAGGTCCATGCCACAGTGTTAATTTCCATTGTCTGAGTGCCCCAGCCCCCACTGCCTCAGTAAACTTTATCTTAGTCTAATGTTCCTGCCTCCCCTCAAAATCTAGCACCACTGATATTCCTCCAATCTGCTGGTTTATTCTTATAGTTTGAGATTTATAGTAACTTTCTCCTATTTCAGGCCCAACATGTCCTTGACAGATTTAGCATTAGCTACTATCATGGCAGCCAGGAGTGGAGATGGAGGCAAATCCGGAGTTACCTTATAGCTGAAAGGCCTCTGAATTGTGTTCCTGCATAATGGGGAGTACTGACTCATTCTTGCAGACTCTTAGGGTTCAAAGGAGTCTGGAGGATGGCAGTCTTTGAGGACAACCATCTTAGAGGACCCTATCCTATCTGTGAGGCTTCTAGATTTTCTAAAGACCTGATTTTGATATAACATACTTGCCCTGGTGGATACTTGCCCCCTGGTGTAGTGTTCCATTATCTTTGAAGTAAGGTTCTTTAATCACCTTGAATTTGCTCTTCATCTTTTACTGTTCTCCCACTGTAGGTGATAAGAATCTCTTTGTGGGCTTCCAAAGAGACCTCTGGCCTTCACATTTAGTTTTCAACTGTTTGTTAACTGCCCTTTCTGGGGAGTCAATGCAATCTAACAGCTAGCCAATTCCATTGTTGTTGTATATATAATGTATTCCTTATACTTTTCAGACACATGAATCTTTATACTAGTCAGAGTGTTTCTCACTGGGACTGTTCTCCATAAAACTTGTGAAAGCATTAGTTCAAACTTAGGTCACCACCTTGTGCCAAGGATTGTCCGTACCTCACATCCCCAACTAGGATGAGATTCTCATTGTCAGTAGGATAGCAAATAACCTAGTTTCCAAGCTCCATCTTACCTCCTGCATTCTTAATCCATTTGTGGTATCAAACATGTCAGTTGGAGTCATTTGGGAAATAGCTTCTAAGAATAAAAGAGGTTAGGAATACAAGAGGTTTATGTGAAAGGGACGGACTTCTGTGAAAAGAAAGGAGGATGAGGCAGAACTGTCAGGGAGAGCCTTAGGACAGTATCTGAAAACATAGTGAAGACTCTTAGAGCAAAAATTATCTGAAGTTCTGAGATTACAGAAATGGCCAGACCTTAGTGCTCGGGCTGTGATCAGTCATTGGCTGGGACTGCCCAGGAAGTACATGACTTCATATTAAAAGCAGGGGATCCTGAAGGGACTGCAGCTAGAGACGTGTATAATTATATACCTAGCAGCTTATTGGCAAGTTCGTTCGTTCGTTCGTTCTTTCTTTCTTTTATTTTTTTATTGGTTGTTCAAAACATTACAAAGTTCTTGACATATCATATTTCATATATTAGATTCAAGTGGGTTATGAACTCCCATTTTTACCCCAAATACAGATTGCAGAATCACATCGGTTACACATCCACATTTTTACATAATGCCATATTAGTAACTGTTGTATTCTGCTACCTTTCCTATCCTCTACTATCCCCCCTCCCATTGGCAAGTTCTTTCATGAAGAGTGATACAAGTGACACACCTTTATGGCTGCTAAACATACTAACTACTAAGCAATGTTAGGTATTATTGTTATAATGATCCTTTGATTACATTTTTCTGAATTGCTTTTATGATTTGTAGCTAAAATTTGTTTTTGTTTTTCCTTTTTTTTTTTTTTTTTTTTGCAGTACTGGGGATTGATCCCATGGTTCATCTATTGTTGTACTATATTCCCAGCCCTTTTTATTTTTATTTTGATACAGGGATTTGTAAAGTTGCCCAGCCTCTCAAATTGAGCCACCATGTCCAGCTGTAACTAAAATCTTTTCTAGAAATCTTAATTTCTTCATTATTTTCTCTTGAATATGTTTGTCAATATGAAATACAAGTTTTGTACTTAGAATAGAAAACAAGTATTTCAGGTGTGGTCTGGCACTTAGATGGTGCTCAGTGAATGCTGGTTAAAAGGAACTGAGCAATTGATCGGGTTAGCATGGAACATAATAATCTCCCCACCAGAATAGTGCAGTTTGAGATTGCATAGCTCGTTGCTTGTTTCCTGATGGCTTTTTTTTTTGGGGGGGGGGGCGGTTAATGGGGATTGAACTCAGGGGCACTTGACCACTGAGCCACTTCCCAGCCCCATTTTTTATTTTTTTATTTAGAGACAGGCTGTCACTGAATTGCTTTAGCGCCTCACTGTTGCTGAGGCTGGCTCTGAACTCGTGATCTCCTGTGTCAGCCTCCCAAGCGGCTGGGATTACAAGTGTGCACCACCATGCTCAGCTTCCTTATGAATTTTCTTTTTCTTTTCATTCCTTGATGATTTTTTTTCTTAATCATTGTAGAAACTAGTTTAAGTCTTTTGATTTAATTTAAGTTTTATTTATTTTAGAAACTTTTAAAATTTGGGTCATTTAAAACACAAGTATAGAACTAGGTATCTATAAAAGTACTGTGAATTAGATGGTATTTAGTTTGATTCAATCTTTTAAACATGGATTCTTTGATCCAACAGATCTAGTTATTATACTTTTCTTTATATCATATTACAGATTTCATCATTGGACTATAAAGTGGCCATATCAAAAAATATCGAACAGGATAAGATCAAGAATCGAGTTCTAGGCCATACCATTATAGATGTACCTTGAGAAAGATAATATCTATGGTCAACGCTATTTAGCCTATTAGGAATTAACTGCATTAAAATATGACCCTAATTTATACATTTATCCATTAGAAGATAATGAGAAACTTTCTCAAATAAATACCTTGCAGAAACCCAACAAACCAAGGTAGGGTGTTGAGGCAAAAAAGGAAATGATTTGGCTTGACTTAGTGATTCTGGCTATAGAAGAGTGCTGCTTTCCTTTTAAAATGTATGCTTTTGAATTTTATATGCTAGTAATCAGCTGGGTGATTTGGGGGAAAGTCCCGCAACCTTTTAGGAAAATAATGTGATTAGCAGTTCATAAAGACAGAAAGTAGAATGGTGGTTGTCAGAGGCTGGGTCAAGGAGGAATTAGGAAGTTATTGGTTAATGGGTAGAGTGTCTTTGGGAAGATGAAAAAGTTCTGGAGATGGATGAAGGTGATTGTTGTATAATAATGTGAATGTACTTATTGACACCAAACTGTATACTTGAAAATGCTTAAAATTTTATTATGTATATATTCCATACATACAAAAAAGAAATACAAAAAATATGGGGCTGCGATTGTGGCTCAGTGGTAGAGTGCTTGCCCAGCATATGTGAGGTACTGGGTTCGATTCTCAGCACCACATACAAATAAATAAAATAAAAAATTTCACCAACTAATAAAAATATTAAAAAAATAAATTAAGAGCTGAGATGTAACTCAGTGGTAGAATGCTTGCCTAGCACGTGCAAGGCCTTGTGTTGGATCCCCAGCACTATCAAAAAAATCAGAATAGACCAGTATTGAATAACAGTGTAAAGAAACTATTGATCTCTTCTTGTTTTTAATTATATGAGCATGACAAAATCTCACATCAGGGTTAATAGTGAAGTACTAAAGAGTTCCTACAATATTCAGAAACAAGAGAATATGTCTACCAGTCACCATTTTTGGAGGAACTACCAGTGTAATTAGGCAAGAACAAAGAATAAAAGACATTGTCAGGGGCAAAAAACCAAACCAAACCAAAAAGAAAAAAGAAAAATAAAAACTGGTGGAGAAGGTTATATTGAAATCCTTTGTCTTACAAGTTAGAGAAACAAAAGACCCACTGTAAGTATAATGGGACTCTAGTCTGCAATGGGGACTGTTGTGCTTGTTTATGTATGAGAGGATACCAGGGGCAAAAATATGATTGAATTAGTGTATAGAATCACTTGGGAAGGGGTAAATGGGAGACAGGGAAAATTCATTGGGGCTGGGGGCTGTGCCTTTATGGATGTATCTGCCAATGTAGAACACTTACTTATGTGCTGCTGTGGAGATTCTGGAGTGTTATTGTTAATAGTATCAAATTGGTTTAGAACTTTGGATTCTTCTAAGAGAAAAGTTTAATATTTTGAATTTGGTAGTTGTCAGTATAATTCCTAGAACATTGCATGGTGATTTAGATTATAAGAATTATTTGAGGCAGACATAAATAATAGCAAATTTAGATGTCTTTGGGTTTATATTATCAGTTATTGGAAGGTTGATAGCATTGTTTTTATATTGCATTTATTGTTATTCTTTTTGTTGGTGTGTATTTATACAGAATGTTGAGTTTCATTGTGGCATATTTGTATATACATAAAAACATAATTTGATCATCTTCACTCCCCAACACCTTTCTCCCTCCCCCTGATCTTCCCCCTTCTACCCTAATGGTGTCCTCTGTACTTACCTGGCATTCTTTTTTTCTGCTGTCTTTTCCCTCTATCTTCCACATATGAGAGAAAACATGATACTTTTCTCTGAGTCTGACTTATTTTGCTCAAAATAATACTCTCCAATTCCATCCAGTTTACTGTAGATGACTTGAAAGCATATCTTATATCTTACACAGCTTCTCTTCTTTGAATCCCCTTCTGCTACTGCAATTCTTTTAACTCTCTTTTCTTAAAAGTAACAATAGTTACATGGAAAAAGTGGCTGAGTTTTAGCATCAATTCTGCAAGTTCCTTTTTGAGACAATCATTGCATTTTGGTATGTGGCAGAGTGCCTTTTTTGTATTTTCCGTTATAGCACAGAACTTTATTTTTTTTTTTTAAGTGTTGGGAATTGAACTCTGGTCCTTGTTGCAGTGTTAGCTAAAGGTTCTACCACTGAGCTGTATATCCCTAGCCCACAAAGACTATTGAAAAGACATTGACTCAGGAAATGGAAAATTTAATAAAAATTAATATTTAACTAAATTAATAATTTTGTCAATCAAGTATAATTGATCCCCCACCCCAAACTGAGAGTGCATGGCAGTGAAGAGTATGACTGCTGGTACAATTTGTTTTTGCTGTCTTGATTTGTACTAAAGTGCAAGCACTTCTGCTCACTTATTTTTTCACTTTTACTGCAATTGTCATCTCAGTGAAAAGGGCAGAGTAAGACATTAGTGTTATTAACAAAAATAGTTTTGACCTTCGATATTTCCTGAAAGAGTCATGTGAATTCCCTGAGGTCTGTGGACCACACTTTGAGAACCACTAGAGTTATCTAAACTCATCCCATTTTATGTTTGGTTGCTTTTAAGCAACCAAAAGATTACTTCATACATTTACCTAGCCTATTTTAAATTTTTTATAAATTCAACAGCATGGCTAGATAAACTCTGTCAGTGTTTAACTGACTGTATTATATGAAAAAGCTTTAATGATAGGATTCTTTTTTTAAAATATTTTTTAAGTTGTTGATGGACCTTTATTTTATTCATTTATTTATATGTGGTGCTGAGAATCAAACCCAGTACCTCACACGTGTTAGGCAAGCACTCTACCTCTGAGCCACAACCCCAGCCTAATGATAGGATTCTTAATGTGTACCTTTCATTGTTTTTTTTCCTTCATTGTAACTCTATGCTAATAACTTTAAGATATATATATATATACACATATATATATATTATATATATGTATTTTAGTTGGACACAATAACTTTGTTTTATTTGTTTATTTTTATGTGGTGCTAAGGATTGAACCCAGTGCCTCACACGTATTAGGCAAGTGCTTTACCACTGAGCCACAACCTCAGCCTGCTAATAATTTTTTCAAAAATAAAGGTGTGGGCTTTCTTTTCTCCCTCCTCCTCCTCCTCTACTTCCCCCTCCTCCTTTCTTTTTTGCAGGTCTGTGTGTGTACTAGGGATAGAACCCAGAGCCTTACATGTGCTAAATATGTGCTCTAACACTGAGCTATATAGCCCCAGCCCTTTAAAATATAAAAGCTTGCATTCTACATTTTCTTACTCTGAACAATTTTTCTTTCTAAATAAAGACATGGCAGAGCTGGGGCTGTAGCTCAGTCGCAGAGCACTTGCCTAACATATGTGAAGCACTGGGTTTGATCCTCAGCACCACATAAAAAAAATAAATAAAATAAAGGCATGCTGTCCATCTACAAGTATTAAAATCAACAAAAAAAGATATGGCAGTTGATCTTTTGACACTTAGATCTTATGACATTCTCTCAGCAAAAATCTTTGTTTCTGTAGTTTCTTTGGAAAAAGGCAAATTAAATCTAGGATTTGTGTAATATCTTTAGCAGACCTTTTAAAAAAATTTTTTTTTGTTGTTGTTGATGGACCTTTATTTTATTCATTTATTTACATGCGGTGCGGCGAATTGAATCCAGTGACTCACATCTGTGAGGTAAGCGCTCTACTACTGAGCCATGACCCCAGCCCCTTTAGCAGGCTCTTAAAATGAAAGAAATGTTAGTTGCATTATATATTAATTGTGTATATCTTCTGGTGGTTTCTGTGTGAAATTTGGAGCCACTCGAAGAGTGAAGAAGAATTGCTTTTCATTTAGTCCAATTCCTTTTGTTGTTGTTGCAGTGCTAGGGGTTGAACCTAGGACCTTACATATTTTAGGCAAGTTCTATACCATTGAACTATACACCAAGCCCTAGTATAGTACTTATTTAAGGAAAATATTATTAAATCTTTCATAAATTATATTTGAAAATAGAAACAAATTAAGTTTTGTTGCAGATTAGATTAGATTCTTCAATAGCAAATTCTAGATGAAGTATCAAGATCATTTTAATATACTGAAATTTTGTTGCACTTATTTTTGCTGGGAATAATTTATAGTCAGCCAGCCCTAATCTGACCCCTCGTAAATTTCTCCCTCTCATTCACTGCTTTTCTTCTCATTTAATCTGCCTTTAGCTGCAGGAAGAAGAAGAAGACGAAGAAGAAGAAAAGGATTGAGGATAGGATTTTTTTTGCTCAGTAGAATGGCTCTTAGGCTTAGATGATTTGAGTGTATGGTGAAAAGTTTAGTTAGGAGAAGAAATGTTAAGAGATTTGTTAGGTTTTAGGAAAACAGGCTAGGTTTTAGGGAAAAATAAAGTCAGAAGAGTAGATGAGACCATCCAATGAGAACATAGAGAGTGAGAGAAAATATTATAAGAAAGAATATGAGACTATAAAAATTACATTTAAGAGAGAAAGGGGAAAAAGCCAAGATAGGGGAGGAAAATAAGTAGCAAGAATTAAGATTTTTTTTTTAATGTTTTGCCATTGCCTTTTTTTTCTTTTCTCTCTCTCTCTCTTTTTTTTTTTTTAAACACAATATCTTCATTTTATTTTTATGTGGTGCTGAGGATCGAACTCAGTGCCTCACACATGGTAGGCAAGCACTCTACCTTTGAGCCATGACCCCTGCCCTGCCATGGCCTTTTCTTAAAAATAGTTTTTTAGTTGTAGATGGGCACAATACCTTTATTTTGTTTATTTTTATGTGGTGCTGGGATTGAACCCAGTACCTCATGCATGCTAGACAAGTGCTCTACTACAAACTATAATCCCAGCACCCAAGTATTAAGTTTTATAGAAGCAAGGGAGGAGAATTTTTAAAGGGTGGTCAGTTGCGTTGGTTACTGTGGACAGACTAAATAAAATGAGGATTTAAAGTGTCTGTTAGGGTAGGCAGTTGGAAAGTCACTGTTGATGACCTTCACTGGAATAGTTTTAGTGAAATCAAATATGAGAAGGTGAATCAGTAATTTTTTTTAAAGTGCTTGGTTGAGAAAGGAATGTGAAAGGGCAGTAACTAGAAGGAGGTTTGAAGGAGAGATTTTAATATTTGTTATCAAAAGATATGTGAATATGTTTATAGAAGTTGAAAAGACAGGACATTGGCACTCAGTGTACGTTGGGAAGTAGATTGTTTCAAAATGAATTGATATACATATTGGGAGATAAATTAATTTGAGTTATGTAAACTGACTATGAATACTTGGGATATGTTTGTGTTGTAATTTATTAGAACAGCAATCACCAACAAATAGAATACTCAAAATCAAGATATTAAAGGGAACTTAGATTTTCTAGACCCAGTCCCTTCATTGGCTAGATAAGGGGATTGAGACCTCTGTTGGTAATTTTGCCTTTAACTTATTAATTTTACTTACCTAAATTTTTACATTAAACTTTTTAGTTACTTGAATTTCCTCATTTTTAGAACTGGTATTTAGTTGTGTAGAGCTGTTTGGATAAGATAGTATTCAGTTTTTTTTCTTTAAAAAAAATTTTTTTTAGATGTCTATGGACCTTTATTTTATTCCTTTATTTATATGTGGTGCTTAGAATTGAACCCAGTGCCTTACGCATGCTAGGCAAGTGCTCTACCACTGAGTCACAACCCCAGCCCCTGTATTCAATTTTTAAGATATCCTAATTGCATATGTGACTTTATTTTTATTTATTTATTTATTTATTTTCACTAATTCTTCTTTATTCTCCTTCCCCTATTCAATCAGCTGCTAAATTTGAGTGAATAAATATCTTAGCCATAGAGACATCTACTAAATATTAGAATTCATGTATGTAGTTTATATGACTTTTGCCATTATTTTCTTTATGCAACTGCATTGTTAAAATTATTATTTGTTGTCAAATTATTGTTAAATTATTAAATTGTTAAATCTTTATTGTACTGGCTATTTTATTTATTTATTTAATTTTTAAATTTGTTTTAAGTAGTTATGATAGTAGAATGCATTTATCCACTTTGATATATCATACATAGATGGGCTATATTTCTCATTTTTCTGAGTATACGTTGTAGAATCATATTGGTCATTCAGTCACATATTTACATATAAAGTAATAATATCCATTTCATTCCACAATTCTTCCTATCCTCACATCTCCCCTCCCCTCCCTTCACTTCCCTCTACCTTATCTAAGGTAATGCTATTCTTCTCTAGCGCCTCCCGCCTTATTGTGAATTAGCATCTGCATATTAGAGAAAACATTCGGCCTTTGGTTTTTTGGGATTGGCTTATTTTGCTTAGCATGATATTCTCCAACTCCATCCATTTACTCGCAAATGCCATAATTTCTCTCTTCTTTAAAGCTGAGTAGTATTCCATTGAGTGTATATATACCACATTTTCTTTATCCATTCATCTATTGAAGGACACCTAGGTTGGTTCCATAGTTTAGCTATTGTGAATTGAGCTGCTATAAACATTGATGTGGCTGCATTACTGTAGTATGCTGATTGTAAGTCCTTTGGGTATAAACCGCAGAGTGGGATAGCTGGGTCAAGTTTCCAAGTTTTCTGAGGAATCTCCATACTGCTTTCCAGATTGGTTGCATCAATTTGCAGTCCCACCAGCAATGTATGAGTGTACCTTTTTCCCCACATCCTCACCAATATTTATTGTATTCTTGATGATTGCCATTCTGACAGGAGTCTCAGTATAGTTTTGACTTGCATTTCTCTTAATTGCTAGAGATGTTGAATACTTTTTCATATATTTGTTGGTCGATTGTATTTCTTCTTCTGTGAAGTGTCTGTTCAGTTCCTTAGCCTGTTTATTGATTTGGATATTTGTTTTTTGGGGTTAAGTTTTTTTTGAGTTCTTTAATGTCCTAGAGATTAATGCTTTATCAGAGGAGCATGTGGTAAAGATTTTCTCCCAGTCTGTAGGCTCTCTCCTCACGTTTATTGATTGTTTCCTTTGCTGAGAAGAAGCTTTTTAATTTGAATCCATCCCATTTACTGATTCTTGATTTTACTTCTTGTGCTTTAGGAGTCTTGTTAAGGAAGTCAGATCCCAGGCCTATTTTCCCTTCCATTAGGCGCAGGGTCTCTGTTCTAGTCCTAAGTCTTTGATCCACTTTGAGTTGATAGGGTGAGAGATAGAGGTTTAACTTCATTTTTCTGCATATGGATTTCCAGTTTTGCTAGCACCATTTGTTGAATAGGCTATCTTTTCTCCAGTGAATGTTTTTGGCACCTTTGTCTAGTATGACATAACCATATTTACATGGGTTTGTCTCTGTGTTCTCTAGTCTGTACCATTGGTACACAAATCTGTTTTGGTGCCAATACCATGCTATTTTTAAAAAAATATTTTTTAGCTGTTGATTGACCTTTATTTTATTTATTTGTATGTGGTGCTGAGAATTGAACCCAGTGCCTCCCGAATGCTAGGCAAGTGTGCTACCACTGAGCCCCAGCCCCAGCCTCAGCCCACCATGCTATTTTTGTTACTATAGCTCTGTAGTATAGTTTAAGGTCTGATATTATAATGCCTTCTTCACTTTTCTTGCTAAGGATTGCTTTAGCTATGCTGGGTCTCTTATTTTTCCAAATGAATTTCATAATTGCTTTTTCTGTTTTATATGAAGAATATCATTGGGATTTTAATAGGAATTGTATTAAATCTATATAACGTTTTTGGTAAAATGGCTATTTTGACAATGTTAATTCTGCCTATCCAGGAGCATGGGTCTTTCCATCCTTTGAGGTTTTCTTCAGTTTCTTTCTTTAGTGTTCTGTAGTTTTAATTGTAGAGGTCTTTCCCTTCTTTTGTTAGATTGATTCCCAGGTATTTTATTTTTTGAGGCTATTGTGAATGAGGTTGTTTTCCTAATATCTCTTTCAGTGGATTTTTTGCTGATATATAGGAATGCATTTGATTTATGGGGTTGATTTTATATACTGCTACTTTGCTGAATTCATTTTTTAGTTCTAGAAGTTTTCTGGTGGATTTTTTTGGATTTTCTAGATATAGAATCATGTCATCACCAAATAGTGATAGTTTGAGTTCTTCTTTACCTATTTGTATCCCTTTAATTTCTTTCTTTTGTCTAATTGCTCTGGCTAGAATTTCAAGGATAATGTTGAATAGAAGTGATAAAAGAGGACATCCTGTCTTGTTCCAGTTTTTGATGGGATGCTTTCAAGTTTTGTCCATTTAGAATGATGCTGGCCTGGGCTTAGCATGTATAGCTTTTACGATGTTGAGATATGTTCCTACTATCCCTAGTTTTTCTAGTGTTTTGAACATGAAGAGGTGCTGTATTTTGTCAAATGATTTTTCTGCATCTATTGAGATGATCATATGATTCTTGTTTTTAAGTCTGTTAATATGATGAGTCATATTTCTTGATTTCCGTATGTTGAACTAACCCTGCATCCCTGGGATGAACCCCACTTGATAGTGGTGCACTGTTTTTTTAAATATGTTTTTGTATACGATTTGCCAGAATTTTATTGAGAATTTTTGCATCTATGTTCATCAGGGATATTGGTCTGAAGTTTTCTTTCCTTGAGTGTCTTTTTCTGGTTTTGGTATCAGGATGATATTAGCCTCGTAGGATGAGTTTGGAAGAGTTCCCTCCTTTTCTATTTCATGGAATACTTTGAGGAGTATGGGTGTTAATTCTTCTTTGAAAGTCTTGTAGAACCTACTGAGAATCCATCTGGTCTGGGACTTTTCACAAAGAAGGACATTTCATACTTCTTAAGGGAAGTGTATATAAGCAGGACATAACAATTATAAATATTTATATCCCAAACAATGGAGCATCTATGTACATCAAACAAACCCTTCTCAATTTCAAGAGTCAGATAGACCACAATACAATAATACTGGGTGACTTTAACACATCTCTCTCACTACTGGACAGAGCTTCCAAACAAAACTAAATAAGGAAACTATAGAACTAAACAATACAATAAAAAACTTAGACTTAACAGACATACATGGAATATTTCATCCATCAACGAGCAAATATACTTTCTTCTCAGCAGCACAAGACTCCTTCTATAAAATAGACCATGTCCTATGCCACAAAGCAACTCTTAGTAAATACAAAAAAAAAAAAAAGAGAGAGAGAGAGAGAGAGATAATACCCTGCCTTTTATCAGACCACAATGGAATGAAATTAGAAATCAATGATAAAATTAAAAATACAAATGGAGACTAAATAATACACTATTGAGTGATGAATGGATAGTAGAAGAAATCAAGGATGAAATAAAAAAAATTCTTAGAGGTAAACTAGAACACTGATACAACATATAAAAATCTTTGGGACCCTATGAAAGCAGTACTGAGAGGAAAGTTTACTGCATTGAGCGCATTCATTGAAAGAATAAAAAGGGGCTGGTGATGTGGCTCAAGCTGTAGCGCGCTAGCCTGGCATACGTGCAGCCCAGGTTCGATCCTAAGCACCACATACAAACAAAGATGCTGTGTCTGCCGATAACTAAAAAAATAAAAAAAAAAATAAAAAAAGAAAGAATAAAAAGTTAATAAATGACCTAACACTACATCTCAAATCTCTAGAATAAGAAAAACAAATCAACACCCAAAGAGTAGAAGACAGGAAATAATTAAAATCAGAGCTGAAATCAATGAAATCGAAACAAAAGAAACAATTGAAAAAATTGACAAAACAAAAAGTTGGTTCTTTGCATATGTGACTTTAACAGCAAAAGACCAGTTAAGGCAGGTTAATATGAGATCGTTAAAAATATGATTTATGCAGCAGTCCTTAGATTCTGCATTCATCTCAAATATTTCTTTTGATCTTTCAGCTTTTGCTTAGCTGAATTAAGTGCTGTATATCTGAGTATCCATCATCATGGATTATATTGTATTGTTGGCCTGCCTCTTATTTGGCTGGAAGTTTCTTGTCTTCAGAAACAGCTCTTGAGTGTACATAGTAGATGATCATTAAATAAATGTTTGAGTAGATATATGTTTGGATGAATTAATAAACTGTATAAAAACAGATTTTTCTTCTGTTCATAAAATTTGCCAGTGTCTAAGGAAAGGAAACTTTCTATTCCTATAAAGTATGTAACACTTGTTGTGGATGGAGTTCTGCAAATTGCTTTGAATTATGAACTTTATTTTATTTTTAGTATTTAGGTGTAGCTTCCCTGTCCCCACTTTGAAGCATCATAATCATATGCATTTATTGAGTTGTTTTCCCTTAGCCTCCAAATTGATTATACTGGATGATTTTAAAGAGGATCAAACCCAGGGCCTCACACACACGCTAGGTGAGTGCTCTACTGCTGAGCCCCAGCCCCAGCCCCAGCCCTATGGGTGGTCTTTTATTGTAAAGATTGACCAGAAGATATATTAAAGTTTTTGAAAAATCTGAGCATTTTTTTCAGAATTTCTTCATTGTTAGAGCTTTTCCTTCAGGTGATTTAATTTTTATCCTTGGAATACAACTTTCTAGCTGGAATCTTTAAATTAGGTCATTTCATGGTTCTATTTGTATTTATTTAGTATTTAGGTGTAGTCTCCGTATTTGTACTTTCAATATTTCTTTAATGACAAGTGTGGATGCCTCTCTGGCATTGTGTTCTTATTATAGTTTGCAAAGGATGGTGTTGGAGCAAGTATTAACTTTTGCTCAAATATTATTTGTAGTATTTAAAAAAAACATTAAACAGGTCAACATGACGTTGTGACTTCTTAAAAGGTTCCAAGGAAAAATATTCTAAAGTTAACTTTTCAGGTTTTTTTTTGTTTTGGAGGGAGGTGGAAGGATTCTGTATCATATATTTA
The DNA here is from genome assembly GCF_001458135.2 of Marmota marmota marmota. NCBI lineage: Eukaryota > Metazoa > Chordata > Mammalia > Rodentia > Sciuridae > Marmota > Marmota marmota. Next base: position 13,632,866 of record NW_026000082.1, on the reverse strand, counting down.
ATGTATTAGCATAAATGTTCTTTGATTGTCCAGTGGTTTTTTTGTGTGTATGGTGCTGGGGATAGAACCCAGGGCTTTGTGCATGTGAGGCAAGCACTCTACCAACCGAGTTATATCCCCAGTCCCCAAGTATCCAATGGTTTAGTCATCTTTTTCACTGCTATGACTAAAGGATCTGACCAGTACAACTGGGGAAGAAAAGTTTATTTGAGGGCTCAACGGTTTCTGAGGTCTTAGTCCACACAAGGACTAAGGCTCCATTCCTCTAGGCTCGCAGTGAGGCAGAACATTAAGGCAGAGTGTATGGCAGAGGGAAGCCGCTCACATCATGGTGGTCAAGAAGCAGAGAGAGAAACTCCACTCTCCAGATATAAGTATATTCCCAAAGCCATGCCCCAATTCCCATCCTCTCCAGCCCTATGTACCCTACCACTTCAATTAATCTCAGCAGGGATTAACTCACTGATAAGGATAAGACTATAACCCAATCATTTGTCCTCCAAACTTTCTTGCATTGTATCACATGTGAGTTTTCCAGGGATACCTCATATCCAAACTATAGCATCCAGGATAATTATTACTGAAATAACCCATTAGATTTAGAGGATTTCTAAAAGAATCAGTAAGAAAGTTTGCAAATGACATACACCATTTTTTTTTTGTTGTTGTTGTTATTGTTCAGGAGTAGAACATTTTAGTTTCCTTTTCCAGTTCAGCACTATCTTCCGTTTGTACCCCGCAACACCTCTTACGAGGTATTTCTTAATTTAATGCCAACTAGTCTTGCTTTTTCATTTAGGAGGAAGTGCTTTCTGTTTTGACTTTCATAACAATCAAAATGTTAGGGCAGATGTGTGTGTGTGTGTGTGTGTGTGTGTGTGTGTATGTGTGTGTTGATAGGAATCCAACCCATGCAGTTGTGCCTGCTAGGCTAGTGCTCTACCTCTGATCTAATCCCCAGCCAATGAGCTGATATTTTTATTATCCTCCTTTAGAAGGAGGAAAAAAAAAAAACAGGTAAAAAGAAGTTAGGCAACTGTACTTAGTGGAGCATGCCTGTAATCCCAGTGACTTGGGAGGCCAAGGTAGGAAGAGTGCAGGTTTAAGGCTAGCCTAGGCAATTTAGGAAGACCTTGTCTCAAAATAAAAAATAAAAAGGGTTGGGGAAGTAGCCCAGTGTCAAGCACCTCTGGGTTCAATCCCTAGTGGTGGTGGGGGTAGATCACCACTAGGCAACTCTTCTCAACTTTTCTGTCACACTTTGCTAATAGATTGTAAATTTCCTTTGAAAGTCTTATTCCAACAAAATTATTGATATTTAGTATAGGTATTTTTAAAAAATATTTTATTTTTTTTGTTGTAGTTGGACACAATACCTACTTTTAATTTATTTATTTATTTTTTGGTCCTATACAGTATCTTTATTTATTTATTTATTTTTATGTGGTTTTGAGGCTCGAACCCAGGGCTTCACACGTGCTAGGCGAGCACTCTACTTCTGAGCCACAACCCCAGCCCCTGGTATAGGTATTTTAATGAAATTATAAACCTGGGAAATGATTGTTGAGGAATATCTAAAATTCTGTTGCTTAGCTCTTTTAGAGTATTAGTGACTGATTAGCAAAACCAAACAAATATGCTACCAAGTAAACAAAATATGCTACTTATTGAGTTGGAAGTTTTAATATAGAGCATTGTAAAAGCACTTTTAAATCCTTGTTTTAAAAATAAAATTGTTTATTTAGCAGTTATAATTGGCATTTGATAAATGTTTTAAAAAATGATTCATTTTTAAATTTTTAATCATCATTTTGTAATTTTGTACAAAAATACTTTCATTGCTCTTAAAATGAATTTATATGTTGTGAGAGGATTGATTGCTAATGTTCTCTCCTATAGTTGAAGACTAGTTCCAGTAGTTTATATTGTTGACTGATAGCAGAGCAGGTATGTTAATGTCAGATATATCAGAATTATAGTTATTTCTAATTTTAATTGTTGTTTCAAAAAATGGCTTTATTGATATATGAACATATCATAAAATCTACCTGTGTAAAGAGTAGAATTCAGTGGGTATGTTTGGGTATACTTGTTTGGGTATACTTACAGAGTTGTGCAGTTATCATCACCATTATGGTAACTAATTTTAGAACAATTTCATCACTCCAGAAAGAAACCCTGCATCCATTAGCAGTCCTTTCTCATTTCTATTATCCTCATTTCCTTAGCCTCTGGCAACTACCCAGTCTATTTTGTCTCTGTGAATTTGCCTGTTCTAGATATTCTTGTAAATGGAATCTGTACCTGAATTCTTTCATGTAGTATATTATTTTTAAGGTTCATCTATGTTGTAGCACGTATCAACCATTCATTTACTTTTTTTAGTTGTAGATGGACATAATACCTTTATTTTATTTATTTATTTTTATGTGGTGCTGAGGATCAAACCCAGTGCCTCAGATGTGCTAGGCAAGCGCTCTGCTACTAAGCTACAACTCCAGCCCTATAATTCATTTCTTTATATTACTAAATAATATTCCATTATTTCCATTATGTGTACCACATTTTGTTTATTCATTAATTAGTTAATGGACATTTGGATTGTTTCTACTTTGGGATTATATGAGTAATGCTGTTATGAACATTTGTGTACTCATTTTTGTGTGCAAATATCCCTTGGATCTTTACGTACATTGTATATCAGTTTGGGAACGGTCATTTTAACAATGCTAAGTCTTCCAAATCATGAACAAGTAGTCTTTGCATTTACTTAAGTCTCCTTTAACTTCCTTGAATGATGCTTCATAGTTTTACGAGTTATAAATCTTGTATTTTTTCATTAGATTCCCTATGTATTCCTTTTGATGCTACTGCAAATTGATTTGTTTTCTTAATTTCATTTTTGATTCATTGGTAGTGTATAGAAATAGTTAATTATTATTATTGTTTTTTTGGCAGTACTGGGGATTGAATCCAGGGCCTTGGCACTTACTAGGTAATCTTTCTACCACTGAATTACATCCCTAGCTTTTTTAAAATTTTTTTTTGAGACAAGGTCTTACTAAGTTGCCTAAGCTAGCCTCAAACTTGCAATCCTTCTGATTCAGACTCCGGGATTCAGTAGCTGGGATTTCAGGCATATGCCACCACACCCAGTGTAGTTGACTTTTGTATATTGCTCTTGTATCATGCAAACCTGTTGAATTTTCTAGTTTTTATAGTTGTGTGTGTTTGTGTGTATGTATATTCATTAGAATTTTGTACATATAAGTTCATATCTTCTTGGAGTAATTTTACTAGATGTCTTTTTTTCATTTTTTTTTAGTTGTAGTTGGACATAATACCTTTATTTTCTTTCTTTATTTTTATGTGGTGCTGAGGATTAAACCCAGCGCTTTGTGCCTGACGCATGTGAGGCAAGCGCTTTACCACTGAGCTACAGCCTCAGCCCTTCTGGCTTTAATTCTGATGTATAATGTGGATTGAATTTTATATATGTGAATACTGTTGATAACTAAATAAAACTTTATTCCCATCTTATATACTGTGACCAGTGAATGGAATTTATTTCAGTATAACTTAGATGCTTAAATGATTTTGGATCCAGTAGTAGTAAATTGTTACATGTATATTACATAAAGAATCACTTGTCTTAAGAGACTTTTTTTCACTTAACTTTAATGGGGTAGTGATTCATTAAAACGATCTATATGTATATATGAGTCACAGTGAACTGCAGCAGTTTAAAAATGGCTTTGACACATTTCATATAGTAAAATTATTATTCACTATAAATTCAATTATTTTGTAATCCTTACACACAATGTTGTGACCCAGGGAAGTTAAATATTATTGATATTAAATATTATTGCTATTATCCCCCTTCGAAAATAGAGTCACTGAGCCTTAAAAATATTAAGGTCATATAGTTAGTCAGTCAGTTAGTGGCTCAGCCAGGATACAAACTCAGGTTACCTGGCTCAGGGATTCCTGTACATTTCCCATTGCACTACACTGTCTCATTATTTCACATGAAACTATAAGCCTAATTTACCAAGAGTGATATCCTGGAAAGTAAACAGTCTAGCAGCACTTGGCAAAGCACAGTTTTACTAGGCGGGGCATATAGAAAGAGAAAAAAAAAATCAGAAGACCTAAACAGTTGTGTGCTAAAATGTATTCATTCTTAAATGATGTTGTGAGAGGAAACGCTTTGGAGAGAGACTAAAACATAAGCAGTATTTCAGGACATGGTCTCAGCAGCACCCAGACAGGTTCAGAGCAGAGTAGTTGCTAAGGACATTTTTATTTTCTGGAACAAAGATTTGAAACAGGGAATTTAAGACAAAGAGACCTAAACAACACTAGACTGTACAGAACTATCTGAAGTTACAAATCAGAGTGTGATCTTTTTATGAGAAAGGGATTGCTTGGTTTACATTGATTACTTCAGCTATTTTTATGCATGTTCACAGATAATGATCTGTTCAGTAAAAACATTTGAATGCTTTCTGTGTATAAAAGCATTGTTAGGCAGGCATTGTGGGAGTGATACAAAGGTAAGGATGATACTGTGCTTGTCCACAAGGCCCTTGTAACCTAGTAAGGAAATTTTGTATTCAAATATACTTGTTCATCCAGGGAGACCCTGTACCAGGTATTTAGGAGATAAGAATAGGTAAATTAGAAACTGCCTTGAAGCCTAATATTTCCTACTGCCTTCCCGTAAATTTAAGTACTTAAAACCTTTTAGAAAGCAGGACCTGAAATTCTCTTAGCAAAAAATGATTCATACTATAATCATTGTGATTTGGTCACAAAGAGAACCTGACTGCTTATGGTTCAGAGCTTAGGTGTCATATTAGAAGAATATTTGCACCATATTTAACAGTGAAAGAATTAACACCTAAGATATATAAAGACTCTGACGAATCATTAAGAAAAAGAAAAAATACAAACATCCCAACAAATAAAAAAATAGATAAAAGATTTGAATAGGAGATCATAAAAGAGGAACAATAAAAAGCTAATGTCATAAGACAATGTATTTAGTCTTATTTGTTATCAGGGAAATGATGATTCTGTAATGAAATATTATTTTTACCTCTCTTGTTGGCAGAAATAAAAGTTAGTAATAGCAAATTTAAGTAATAATTTAAGTAATTTGCCTCCTTTATTAATATACAGGAGGCAAAATAATCCTAATAGTCATACCAGGGAGATCCTATTACTCTTTAATTGATAAGGAACTTGAAACAACAGTAAAATAACTTGCCCCAAATCAAATATCTCATACTTGTAGTCTGTCACTAGAGGCTGTAATCTTTTTGTGTGTGTGTGTGTGTGTGTGTATGTGTGTGTATGTGTAGGATCCTGGGGGTCAAACTTACGCATGCCAGGCATACTCTATTAGAGCCATATCCTCAGCCCCTAGAGCCTACATTCTGCATTCTTTTTTTCTTTTTAAATTTTTTTTTTAGTTGTAGATGGACAATACCTTTATTTTGTTTATTTTTTATGTGGTACTAAGGATCGAACCCAGTGCCTCACACATGCTAGGTGAGTGCTCTACCACTGAGCTACAACCCCAGCCCACATTCTGCATTCTTAATCGCTATAACAGTGCCTTTGCCTGGGTTGGTTATCATTATACAGTATGCTGAACCTCAAATAAGTGACTAGCACACAAACACAAAACATTTAAATATTTGTTGAATGAATGAATAAAGGTAATCAATTTAAAAAAAAATTAAGCATTTCATTTTGGGGCATAATTTGTCAATATCAAAAAGGACATATAATAATGACTCATTAACTTCACTTCTTGATGTTTATCTTTAAAAAGAAAACATATACATGGAAGCATGTATATGATGTACAAGCATTCTGCGTAATCATGTGAGAATGTAAGTGCTCATCAGTGTTACATATAATTATTAAAAAACAATAAAAACAATGGTATCTGATAGAATTCTATATGCACAGTTGAAATAAAGTATTTTATCTGCAAAGATATTGAGGGTCTGTTACTTGCTTTTCTCATTCAGTAATACATCCTAGATTTTAGGTGATGAAAGAATGAAACAAATAAAAGTAGCCATGAAAATATAAGAGAAAATGGTTGAATATTTTTATAATATTGGTGTGAAGAAGACTTTTTTAAACATGATCTTAAAGGCAGAGCCCAAAAGGAAAAGATTGATGAATTTGACTATGTAAAATGAGAGACATCCATATAAGGGAAAAAAAAAAAACCCAGTAAACTGGGACAAAGACTGTAAACATATCTGTCTGTCTATCTCTCTATCTAAAATCTATAGGCAATTTGCAGAAAGGCCAGTAATCATATGAAAGATGATTTCCAGTTTTTACTTAGAAACACAAATTAGAAAATCAGGTTCTGTTTCCCACCTGTGAAACTGATAAAAATCGAATTTACTCAGTAGTGACAAGAGCATGAAGAAAAAATTCTTGTATATCCTTGGAGGAAAAATAAATAAATAGTATGTTTAGTAGAAAATTTGACAATAGTTTTAAAAATGTAAATGTATACCATCTTTCTCTCAAACTCCATTTTTGGGGATTTATTTACTTATTTAATGGTATTAGGCAATGAATCCAGCCAGGGGCACTTAACCACTGAGCCATATCCATGGCACTTTTTATTTTTTATTTTGATATAGAGTCTCACTAAGTTGCTTAGGACCTCACTAAGTTGCTGAAGCTGACTTTGAACTCAAGATCCTCCAATTATTGTATGTTAAAGAGTAATGATACGTGTGCAAGAGTAATCATTATATTGTTTATGGATATAAAAACATGGAAAGCACCTGAATGTTCATTGATCAGGATGAGAGTTAAATTATAGTACATGTATTTAATGGAATGCTATTCAGGTATAAAAAAACTGGTGCTTTTCACCAAGATGGTAATCAAAAGCCAGGAAGGAAGCTCCTGCCCTTCCCAAAGCCATTGTCAAAGCAAAAGAATGGGGCTCAGTGATAGAGTAGTTTTCTGGCATGTGTAGGTTCAGTTCCTAGCACCCCAGCAACACAAACAACAAAAAGCAAGGGCGTAGAGGACTAAGAAGGTGCTGTAGTGCTGAATAGTGTCTTCAGCCATAATCAAAAGTTCTATATGTCAACCATCTTCTGGTGCCCCAAGATACTGCAGCTCTGGAGAAGGACTATACTATGAAGAGTGCCCCCAGGAAAGACAAGCTTGACCATCATGTCATCATCAAGTTCTCTCTGGCTTCTCACTGAGTCTGCCATGAAGAAAATAGAAGATCACAACATATTCATGTTCATTATGAATGTCAAGGCTAACAAGTACTAGATCAAACAAATTGTGAAGAAGCTGTATGATGTTGATGGGGCCAAGATTAATAGGCCTGATGGAGAGAAGGCATATATTCAAGATGTTTTGGATGTTGTCAACAAAATTGTGATCACTTAAACGGAGTACTGCTGGCTAACTCTAAATATATACTTTTTTCCCACCATAATAAAAGGCAGTGGCACATCTATATGTAGACATGAATCATTTAACATGATTATGCTATGCTATGCTATGCTATGCAAAGTAACATGCATGAATATATTATAACAATAGATCATAGAATATATTTTAAAATTCCAGTGTAGTGACCTATTATTTTGTATCTATCTCCCTGTTCTGCAGTGTATATTATCATCTTTAATGGGAGCATTAGTCTACTAGATGTTGAAATGCAAATGTTATAGGAGTTCTTTTAAAGAATTTTGATGGAAATGATAGAGAAATCAAGAGTATAAAGATAAACAAATTATTTAGATCAGTAAATTGGAGGTCATCATCAACATTCATGAAGCCTAGAAGGACTTACATGGCATTTAATGAAAGAAATTAAATGTTATTGTGGTATTAATTGTGAATTTACAACTGGGGGAACAGCATGAGTAAAGGACCAGAGGTGGGAATGAACACGAATTCTTCAGGAGCAAAAAAATGTCAGTGAAGATAGAAGCAAGCTAAAGAGAAAGTGGCAAAAGAATAATCTAGAGGGACAGGCATGTGTTAAATTATGCAGGACATTATTAGTCCATTGTAAGGAATCTTTATATTTTAAATGCAGTGGAAAACAACTGAAGAATCTAAAGTAAAAGAATCACGTGATTAGGTCTTTTTAAAATATCACTTTAACTGCTGAATGGGAAATGGATTGGAAGAGAAGATAATAACAGTAGATATGAGAATCTGAATAAGGAGAGTAATCAAGGTGTGAGGTAATAGTGGCTTGGACCGAGGTAGTGGTTATAGACAGAAGTGAATGGGTTTTCATTAATTATTGGAAGTGATTGAGTGTTGATGTATTTGGCATCTAAGGATAGAGAATGACTATAGCCTGAGCAACTTGGTAGATGATGATATAGGAAACAGAGAAGAAACAGCATTAATTAGTGTGAGAGTAGATGTATGTGTTGAGTTTATGAGGTTTCTATGAGATATGGAGACATTAAGTAGGCATTTGAATTTATTGGTTTAGAACCCTGAGAAGAGGTCTGAAGTGGAGAAAAAGAAGTTTCAGACTTTTTAACAGATGATGTTTGAGGCAATGGTAATAGGTAGAATTCCCTTGTAAAACAATATGTCAGGAAAAGAAGAGCACTGAGTATAGAACTCTGGAAAATTTCAACATTAAAGATTAGGTCAAGGAAAAGGAGCAGGGATGGAGATGAGAAAGATACATAAAAAGAAACAGAAGAAAATAAGAATTTGTGGTGTCACCTGAGTCATGGAAGAAGAATTTCCTAAAGGAATCTGTCATTTACTCTAATTGAATTTGCTAAGATGTCAGATGAAATTAAGACCAGAAAGTGTCCATTGATTTTAACAGTATATTATTAATGATTTGAAGCACAAATGATGGAGACAGAAGCCAGAAGAGTGGGAGCATGAGTGGTAGGTGATGGGGAGACTTTGAGAGTAGACATTTCTCTTTGAGAAAATATTTCTCTTGAACCAGGCACGATGGCACAGTCCCATAGTCCCAGCAACTTGGGAGGCTGTTACAGGATGATTGCAAGTTTGAGGCCAGCCTGGGCAACTTAGTGAGACCCTGTCTCAAAATAAAAAATAAAAGGCTGGGTTTTATAACTTGGTGGTAGAATGCCCATTCAATCCCCAGCACTCAAAAATTTCTCTTGAATGCAAAGGGTTCACTGTTTGAAATGTGAGTTTTAGTGAATAGCTGGGTGGAGGAGTATTGTGTATCAGGTAGGTGATACTGTGGCCTTGGAATTTGAGAGGTAATACTTAGTGAAGTCTGAGAATCATTCCATGGAGATGGTAATTGAAGACTTTTTAGAAGAAAAGGGCATTAAACTGGCAGAGCAGATAGAGATTTTTTTTGAGGGTTGTGATTAAATAATATTGGAGTGTTCTTTTCTTAAAATAATTTTTAGTTTTCAATGGACCTTTATTTTATTTATTTATATGTGATGCTGAGAATCAAACCCAGTGCCTCACACATGCTAGGCAAGCACTCTATCACTGAGCCACAATCCCAGCCTCTTGGAGTGTTCTTAATACAAGAAATGTGAACATGAACTTGTTTTTATGTAACTCAGCTATTGTAAGTTTTGGCTGAAACAAGTTAGATTATGCTCTTCTCAAATTTGTTGTAGTTAAAAGTTAGATACAAAGCCATTAATACTCAAGAAAAGTTTCAAGACAGAAGCATACATAGTACCTAATTCTACTGCAAGTATTACAGTCTTTTCAATTTGACCAGTTTCCCAGTATTTGGTAAAAAGTAGTATATGAAATATTTTTACTTGTATTGATGAATTTAGCGAGTTATAATTAACAACACTTCTTTACATGTACTCTTTTTTTAGTAGACTTTTTTTTTTAGAACAATTTTAAGTTCATAGCAAAATTGATAGGAAGATACAGAGATTTCCTATGTACCTTTTGCCCCTACACATGTATGGCCTCCCCCATTGTCAACAGCCCTCACCAAAGAAGTATATTTTGTTGTAATTCATAAACCTACATTGACATATCATTATTGCCCAAAGGCTATAGTTTACATTAGAGTTCACTCCTCGTGTTGTATATTTTATGTATTTGTAGAAAAGTATGATATGTGTCTACCATAATAGTATAATACAGAATAATTTCTCTGTCCTAAAAATCTGTGTACTCTTCTTGTTCATCATTCCCTCCCTATTAACTTCTGACAGCCACTGATCTTTTTGCTATGTTCATAGTTTTAACTTTTCCATGATGTCTTTTACTTTGGAATTATATAGTAGTATGTGGGCTTTTCAGATTGGTGTCTTTCACCAAGAAATATACATTTAAGGATATTTTATGTTTTTTTTTTATAATTTGATAGCTCATTTCTTCTTATCTATTGTTTGGATGTACCTCAGTTTATTTATTCATTCACCTACTGAAGGACATTTTGTTGCTTCCGAGTTCAGCAATTATGAATAAATGCTATAAACATCTGTATGTGGCTTCTTGTATGAATATATATTTTCAGCTCCTTTGAGTGAATACCAAAGGGTGTGTTGTTGGCTAAGATGTAAGAATATGTTTGGTTTTATAAGAAACTTCCAAATTGTCTCCTAAAGTGGCTGTACCATTTTGTATTCCTAATAGCAATGAGTGAGAGTTCCTATTTTACTATATTCTCTAGCATTCAGTGTTCTCAGTGTTTTAGATTATGGCCATTCTAATAGGTGTGTGTTAATATCTGATTTGTGTTTTAATTTGCATTCTCATGATAACATGTGATATGTAGCATTTTGTCATATGCATGTTTGCCATTTGTATTAGTCAGCTTTACATCACTGTGACCAAAAGTTCTGATAAGAACAGTTTAGAGGAAGAAAGTGTATTCTGGTTTACAGTTTTAGGGATTCAGTCCATAGCTGGCTGACTGTATAGCTCAGGGTTCAAGGTGAGGAAGAATATCTTGGCAGAAAGGTGTGGTAGAGGAAAGCTGCTCCATTTTTGATAGCCAGGAAGCTGAGAGAGAATAAGTGCAAGGAGCCAGGGATAATATAATCCCCAAGGGCGCACTTCTGGTGACCTACTTCCTCCATTCATGCCCTACTTGCCTATAATTACTACCCATCAGTCCATTCAAATTATTAATCCATCAAGTGGATTAATCCACTGCTTTGGTTACAACTCTGATAATCTAATGATATTACCTTTGACCATTCCTGCATTGTCTCACACATGAGCTTTTTTTGGGGGAGGGATACCTCACACCCAAACTATAACTTTATGCCCTTATCCCCCCAAAGCTCAGGCCCATCTCACAATGCAAAATACATTTATTCCATATCAAAGTGTCCCATAGTTCTAGTATTGCCCCATAGATGTTCGATTTCATTGCTCTAGGCCCAAGAAGAGGCAGAAAACATCATGCCAGAGGGTGTGGAGGAGGAATGCAGCTCATGACATGGTAAAGAGGATCAGAGATAGAGCTTTACTTAGCAGGGACAAAATATAAACCCCAAAGGCATGCCTCCAGTGACATGCTTCCTCTAGCTACACTCTACTTGCCTATAGTTATCACCCAGTTAATCCATGTCATTGGATTAATACATTGATTAGGTTAAGACTTTCATAACCTAGTCATTTCACTTTTAAATGTTATTACATTGTTTCACACATGAGCGTGAGCTTTTGGGTGATACCTCATATCTAAACCATAACAAATATATATTGATCAAATCAGGGTAGCTAACATTTCTATCTCCTTATCTCTACTTTGCATTTGGAGTCCTTGAAGCTCTTCTCTTCTCAATATTCATAAAATATTTATTAGGTTGATGCTGGTAGGGTATGGCTGGAAGATGTGGGTCATTGGGCACATCCTTTCGGGTTTTTATTTTGTTCCTGGTGAGTGGAGTAGTCTCTTTCCGATCCTGTTTATCATGTCATGAGCTGCTTTCTTCTTCCATACCTTTCCACCACGATGTTCTTCTGCTTCACCTCAGGGCCAGAGCAATGGAGTCAGCCACCTGTGAACTGAGACCTCTGAAACTGTGAACACCACATAAACTTTTCCTCCTCTAAAATAGTTTTTGTCAGGTCTTTTGGTCACAGCAGCAAAAAAATCTTACTGAAACAGGTTATTATGAATTACACTCTCCCACTGTTCTATAAAACACTACAATTTATTCTGTGTTTGTGTACTGTTATGGTTTGGATATGAAGTGTCTTCTAAAGACACATGTGTTAAAGGCTTGGTCCCCAATACAGCAATGTTCAGAAGTGGGGCTTTTGGGAATTCATTGGATCATAAGGTCTGTGACTTCATCAGTGGATTAATCCATACATAATTTGATGGCTATTAAGAGGTGGTGGAAACTGTGGAAGGTAGGGCCTAATCAGAGGGAGTGGGTCACTAGTGATATGTGCTGAAAGGTTATGTCTTGTCCTCTGTTCCTTCCTTGTGGCACTCACTCACTCTGCTTCCTGGCTGCCATAAAGTAGTCAGCTTTCCTTCTGGCATGATATTCTGCCTCCCCTCAGGCCCAAAGCCAGGGCCAGGTAATCATGGTCTACAGCCTTTGAAACTGAGCCAAAATAAATCTTTGCTTTTTAAAGTTATTTATGTTAGGTATTTTGGTGACAGCAATGAAAAGTTGACTAACATAGGTACCTATTATCTAACTTCCCACTATCTCCCCTCCCTACAACCTTTCCCAAGGCAGGGGGATTTTCTTTCTTTCTTTCTTTTTTTTGAGACAAGATTTTACTATATTGCCTAGAATGGCTTTAAACTCCTGGGCTCAAGTGATCCTCTTGTTTCAGCCTCCAGAGGATCTGGAACTGTGTGTGTGTATCACTATGCCCAACTAGGAAATTTAAAATTCATGGCTTATATATTTTTTTTATGTATCCTAACAAGTCATTGCTGAATTTAAGGTCATCTGCATTTTTCTCTGTGTTTTGCTCTAGTAGTTTAATAATTTTGCATTTTACATGGAGCTCTGCTCCATTTTGAGATAACTTTTGTGAAGGGTGTAAAGCTTGCATCTAGATTAATATTTTTCCATATTTTTATTGGTGTATTATTATATTCATCTTTTTTATATATGAATATTAAGGTTTTTTCAGTATCATTTGTTGAAAAGATTTTTTTTTGCTCCATTTATTGCTTTTGTTCTTTTGTCAAAATTCAGTTGCTGGGCTGTGGCTGTGGCTTAGTGATAGAGAGCTTGCCTAGCATCTATGAGGCACTGTGTTCAATTCTCAGCACTGCATATAAATAAATAAACTCTATTGACAACTAAAAAAATAATAAAGAAAAAAATTCAGGGTCTGGAGTTACAGCTCAATGGTGGAGTGCTTGCCTGACATGTGTGAGGCCTGAGTTCCATCCTCAGCACCACATAAAAAATAAATAAATAGGCTAGGGATGTGGCTTAAGCAGTAGCGCACTTGCCTGGCATGCGCGGGGCGCTGGGTTCGATCCTCAACACCACATAAAAATAAAATAAAGATATTGTGTCTACCTAAAACTAAAAGAATAAATGGATATTAAAAAAATAAACAAACATCTACAACTAAAAACATATTTTTAAAAAAATTCAGTTGCTGGGCTGGGGTTGTGGCTCAGTGGTAGAGCACTTGCCTAGTATGTGCTAGGCACTGGGTTCGATTCTCAGCACCACATATAAATAAATGAATAAAATAAAGATCCATCAACATCTAAAAAAGTATTTAAAAAATTCAGTTGCTTATATATGTATGGGTCTATTTCTGGGCTATTTTGTTATATTGACTTTTCTGTTCTTACACTAGTACCATTATCTTGATTACTGGAGGTTTATAGCATGTCTTCAAATTGGGTAATGAAAAATCCTTCAAATTTGTTCTCTTTTAATACTATGTTAGCTACTGTGACTCTTGCATCTTTGTAAAACTTGAGGATCAGTTTGTCAATATCTGTGAAATAAAGTGCTGGGATTTTGGGATTGCATTCAATTTATGGATCAAGTTGGAAAGAAGTGTCTTTTTGACAGTATTGAGTCCTTCTGTCCATCAACATGGAATAGCTCTCCATTTATTGAGTTCCTCTTTAATTTTGTTTGTCAGAACCTTTTAGTTTTCCTCATGTATATATTTTGTTAAACTTTTACCTAAGTATTTCATTTTTAGTCCTAAAATAATTGATATTGTGTTTTTAATTTCAAATTCTACTTGTTCATTTGTTGTGTACAGGGAAGCAATTGACTTTTGTGTATTAACCTTGTATCCTATAACCCTGCTATAATTACTGTTAGTTCCTGTAGTATTTTGTTGATTCTTTTGGATTTTGTGCATATATGATTATGTTGTATGTGAGCTGACAGTTTTATTTCTTCCCAGTATGTTTGTATCTTTTATTTTTGTCATATTGCATTAGCTAGGACTTTCAGTATGATGCTGAAAAGCAGTGCTGAGCATTGTTACTTTGTTCTTGATCTTAGTAGCTTTGAGTTTCATAATTAAATATGATGTCAGTTGTATATTTTTTCACAAATATTATCAAGTTGAGGAAGTTCCCCTCTATTTCTAGTTGACTGGGAGTTTTTTTTTTTTTTTTTTTTTTTTGTGAATGGTCTTGGACTTTTTTCTAAAGTTTTTCCTGCATCTATTAATCTGACCATGTGTTGTTTCTTCTTTAACCTATTTTGAATGATGGATTATGTGATTTTCAAATATTGAACTAATTTTGCATATGAGGGATAATCTCTTTTGGTTATGGTCTGTAATGATTCTTTTTTGTTATTTGCATGAAGAATGCTTTATTTATGTTTAAGTACGAACAGCACTTACAATAAAACATTTTTATACTATATCTACAAAATTTAAGTCTTTGCTACAGTGTATTTCTTTTAAACGCACTGAAGAAGGAATGTCATGATCAATCTATACACTCTCTTCGCAGTATTAGCCCTGTGGACATTGATGTTTGTAAAGCATCAATGTCTGTAAAGCAGAAAGGGGCGCAGGAGATCAGGAACCACAGAACAAGAATGACGCACCAAAAGAAGGTTTATTGGGGGGCACTCCCTGTGAGGTTCACGGGTCTGTGAAGGATGAAGGGCCAGGGAGTCCAGCAGGAGAGGCGAGAACAGTGCTAATAAGGGAAGCTGGAGGTAGAAGGGCCTAGGCCATCTAAATTGCAGCTACTAATAGCAGGTTGGCCCTGCCAAGTTTAGGGGGATCTTGTCTGTCATGGGTTGGTCAGGGCTGATGTGAGATGACTAGGCGATTGCTTTAGTTGGCGGGAACTTGTGGTGGTTGGGGTCCATTGCCATGTCAGCTTCTGATTGGTCTCCTCAGCCAGGTAGAAAGTCCCCACCCACAGCTGCTCTGAAAGGAGAGGGGGAAGGGAAGCCTGTTGACTGAACAATTTTTTTTTTCCTTTTCCTTTTTAATACCTTTACTTTACTTATTTATTTTTATGTGGTGCTGAGGATCAAACTCAGTGCCTTGTCTGTGCTAAGCGAGCACTTTACCGCTGAGCCACAACCTCAGCCTGATATTGATGTTTAATTGGACAATCATAGATGTGAATTTCCTGGTCATCTCCAACACACAAACTTTTAGAACCATTTCCGTTGTATTTTAGTCTTCAGACCTGATTCTGGTAATCTAAGAGAGTATGAATATCCATTCTCTTTCCAACATCCCATATTTTCATACTTTTGTCAGATGAACCAGAAGCAAAATTAGTGTCTTCAGGACAAAACTGGATGTTCAATACCTGGGAGGCATGGCCATGCAGCATGCCAGCCAAATTGGCTTGGTAGTAGATCTTGATGTATTGAACATCTGAAGCAGTGATAAGGAATTGAGAGTTCAGGAAAAGGACAAGGAGCAGATGCATAAAGTGTGACCTTCCATTGTATGCAGAAGTTTTCCAGTTGCAATATCAAAAATATTGATAATTCCATTTATAACTCTACTGGTCAGATATTTCCCATCAGGAATATATGCAATACTAAGAATGAATTTTTCTCTCATATCCAAAGAAAATCCCCCCCCCCCCACACACTTTACACACTTTACCCACATGAATTCCTATGGCCAGATACTAGGAATCAGGAGAAAAGGCCAAAGTCCATCCATCTATAGGCTTTTTCTGTTTGTTGTTTTCCAAGTCCCAGAGATGAATATGAATGAGCATCAAGAGTGTTGGATGCAGCAATGGTCA
Source organism: Marmota marmota marmota (assembly GCF_001458135.2). Lineage (NCBI taxonomy): Eukaryota > Metazoa > Chordata > Mammalia > Rodentia > Sciuridae > Marmota > Marmota marmota. The sequence continues at coordinate 13,616,647 of NW_026000082.1, read as the reverse complement.
GGGTGTGGTTAATGTCCATAGACACCACCCCTAGCTGATATCCCTCTAGGTTCTTCTCTCATCATGCCATTATCAGACCTTTACCACGTTATCCAGGGATTCTGAACACTGTTTCCTTTCTGTTTGTCCCCTCAAGCAACTAGCCAGATGGCATCACCAATGGTGGGCTTGCTCTTGTTTCAAGAGACTACTGGTTGATTTCTTTAATTAAAGATGAAGGGCCAAAGGCCACACAGCTTGGCTGCACCTTTTGTAATACTTACATATTATTGGATGCATTTTCTTTCTTTTCTTTAATGATGCAATGATTTTAATTTATCCAAAGTCATTTCTTTCAATATACTTAATAAGTGTATATATGAAATTATTTCATTAAGAAAAAGTGGCAAAATTATTAAACATTTTAGAGGTAATCAATCACATTGGCAAATTGAATAAGCAAATTGATTGCTAATATATCTTTCTGATAGTGAAAAATAGTATGCTGTTATCTGTATGTGCAATTGCTCTATTTTTTTTTCATTTTTGAAGGTCAAGTTTAGCAAACTTCTTGTGGTATCAGTATTAATTGACTCTCAGTTTAATTGCCTCCTCAGTCAGTTCCTTTTTTGTTTTCTTTTTTGGAATGAACCCAGGAAAGTTCTACTACTGAGCTATACTCTGCCCTTTTTAAAATATTTGTTTTGAAACAGGGTCTTGCTAAGTTGCTGATAATGATCTTGAATTTGTGATCCTTCTGCCTTAGCCTTCTGAGTCACCTGGATTACAGATGTGTGCCTCTGTGCCCAGCACATTGTCGGGTTTAATTTGCTAGTGTTTTGTATTTATATTCATAAGAGACATTGGTCTGTAGTTTTCTTGTAATGTCTTTATCTGGTTTTGATGTTAGGGTAATGGTGTCCTCAGGGAATAAATCAGGAAATATCCCCTCTGCTTCTGTCTTCTGAGAGAGATTGTAGAGAATTGGTATAATTTCCTTATGTGTTCAGTCGAGTTCATCAGCAAATCCATCCATGTCTCTTTTTTTCTGTTTCTGAAGTTTATTGATTATTGGTTTAATTTCTTTAATAGATATAGGCCTAAATTTATCGTTGGGTGAGCTTAGAAGATTGTGTTTTTTAAGGAATTGGTTTGTTATTGTTCGTATATTAAATTTCTCCCCAAAACTTGTGTGTTGAAGGCTTGGTTCTCAGATGGTACTCTTGGAGGTAGTCGAAACTTTAGAAGGTGGAGCTTAATGGAAGAAAGTTAGGTCATTGGTTTGTGCCCTTGAAGGGGTAGGTATATTGTGACCCTACCTCCTTCCTCTCACTTTGCTTCCTGGCTACCATGAGGTAAGCAGCCTTGCTTCACCAGCTTGGCCCTACCATGATGTTCTGCCTTGCCACAGGCCCAAAGTGATGTAGTAAAGCCATAATGGACTGAAAACTTCTGAAACTATGTGCCAAAATAAATGTTTCCTCCTTTTATTATCTCAGGTATTTTGTTATGGCAATAGAAAGCTGACTAACATATGGTCCATTGCATGTAGGCATAGAGTTGTTAATAGTATTCATTTTTCAACATTTAGTGTCTATAGGATCAACAGTAATGTCCCTTCTTTCATTTCTGATATTAGTAATGTGTCCTTTCTTTCTTAACCTGTCTAGAGGTTTTATTTTACTGATCTTTTCAGAGAATGAGCTTTTTAAATTCATTTTCTGTATTGTTGTTATTTTCATTGATTTCTGCTGTAATTCTTTTCTTCTCTTAATTAATACTTTGTATACTCTCCTTTTTCTAGTTTCCTAAGGTAGACCCTTAGGTGACTGAGTTTAGATCTTTCTTCTTTTCTAATATATACATCTAACACTGTAAATTTCCCTCTAAGCCCTGATTTTGTTGCATCCCACAAATTTTCATAAGTTGTGTTTTTACTTTCAGTGATTTCAAAATATTTTAAAAATTTTTTTGAGTTTTCATTTTTGACCCATGTGTTTTTTTAAAAAATGTGTTGTTTAATATCCAAGTATTTTGAGATCTTTCCAGATATCTTTTTATGTGTGTGTGTTTGTGTGCTATTGGAGGTTGAACTGAGGGGCTCATGCATACCAGATAGCACTCTACTACTCAGCTATATCCCCAGTCCTTTCAAGTTTTATTTTGAGACAGGGCCTCACCAAGTTGCCCAGACTGGCCTTGAACTTTCAATCCTCTACCTCCTGAGTAGCTGGGATTATAAGTGTATGGCACCATGCCCAGCTTCCAGGTATCTTTTGGTTATTGATTTCTAGTTTAATTCCCTTGTGATCTGAGAGTAACATTGTGTGACTTTGTTTTAAATAAGTTTAGGTATGTTTTATGGCTCAGAATGTGGTCTGTCTTGGTGAAAGTCTCATGTAAACTTGAGAAGAAAGTGTATTCTGCTGTTATTAGGTGAAGTAGTCTATAGGTGTCCATTTTATCCAGTTGATTGGTAATGTTAAGTTCAGCTCTGTCCTTACTGGTTTTCTGCCTGCTGAATCTGTAAATTTTTGACAGAAATAGATGGACACTATTTCTCCTTGTAGGTCTCTAGTTTTTGTCTCATGTAGAAGTAATACATGTCAAGGAATTTTTGGTATTAAAGAATTGACCCTTTTATCATATATAAAGTATTCTTTATCCCTGATATATATATATATATATATATATATATATATATATATATATATATATATNTTTTTTTTTTTTTTTTTTTTTTTTTTTTTTTTTTTTTTTTTTTTTTTTTTGGTAGTACTAGGGATTGAACCCCAGCTGTGCTCTACTACTGAACTTCATCCCCAGCCTTTTTAAAAATTATTTACCTATTTTTATTTTAAGACAGGGTTTTGCTAAGTTGCTGAGACTAGCCTTGAACTTGTGGTCCTCCTGCTTTAGCCTTCCAAGTCATTTTTTCTTGAATGTCTACTCTCTTTCTTGCATTGCCCATCTGTTCTTACGTGTTATTTGTTTTAACCTTTATAGCTCTTAGCATATTTCATCATTAAAACTACACTTTTAAACTTCCAGTTTGATAATTGCAGCATCCCTGCCATATCTGAGTCTGGTTTTTATGCTTGCTATGCCACTTCAACTGTGTTTATTTATTTTATTTTTAAATATTTTTTGCCTTTAGAGTTCCTTATAATTTTTTTCTTGAGAGTTGAATATTGTGTATAGGTAAAAGAAACAGGTATAAATAGGCCTTGAGTAATATGATAAATTGTTGAGGGTAAGGAAAGCATTCCATAGTCCTATGATTAAGTCTCAGTCTTTTAGCAAGCCTTCATGCCTCTGAACTTTACAGGACCTTTTTAGTCCCGTCCTCCATACGCTCCCCTCCATGGGCAAAGGATGTCGCAGACAGGATGGCTAAAGTGATCAAGAAGGTCAGTTAGGCACTGATATGACCCTAGCAGGGTTAAGCTCTAGTTAAATTATTTCTCTTGAGGGCAGAACTGGTTAAGGACAGAATGCTGGCTTATTTCAAAATGGTTTCTTTTTCCCTTCTCCCTGCCAGAAGCACTGGGGGATTTTTCTTTGATACTAATTGTGAGAAATTGTTTGAGCTCCCAAAGGTAAAACTCACAAAAGTGTGGGGTCTCCCCTATGACTGGATCTGAGAAGAGTGTTTAATGTTTCAGTTTGTTCAGTTCTTTGCATTGTTGTTAGGTTGGAGTAGGTGATTTCCAAGTTTTTTATTTTTTAGTTGTAACTGGACACAATATCTTTATTGTATTTATTTTTATGTGGTGCTGAGGATGGAAACCAGGGCCTCGCACAGGCTAGACGAGCTATCTACCTCTGAGCCATAATCCCAGCCCCGATTTCCAAGTTGTATGCACGACAGACCAGAAACTGAAGTCTACATATATTCTTATAACTTTGTGCAATTTGTGGTATGCAAACCCTGTTGATTTTTGCAACCTAGAATGATCTGGCTAAGGCTGTCTTTCTTCTCATGAATTTATTTTATTATTATTTACTTATAGGCTATATAATATCTTGAGTCAGTGTCTGACTTTTGAAAATTTAAGTTTCCTATTAAAGTTGAAACTATGAATTTGATGTCATTTAAATCCATTTATATCATTTATTGTAATATCTTTGTTAAGACTTGTTACAAATTAAGGCAACCAACTGAAGTTAAAAGGAAAATAAAAGGGGGGGGGAGTTTCATAAGGATACTAAGATATCTCATAGACTCCTAAGGCAGTCATTATAGCTGTTCCTCAGGCACAGTATAGAAGAGTCAGTAATTAGTCTAGACTAGGATCCCACATTATTCTAAGCAACTGGTTAGATGGATGAGTTTCCCTTGAACATGGCATTTTATCTTGTAGTAAAAAAGTATAGGTTGGGGGATACACCATCAGTGAAACTCCCCATCTTGTACAATCACAAAAATGGGATCCTAATTAGAATAAGTTATTCTCCATGTATGTGTAATATGTCAGAATACATTCTACTGTCATGTGTATCTATTTTTTTTTAATTTTTTATTGTTGGCTGTTCAAAACATTACATAGTTCTTGATATATCATATTGTCATGTGTATCTAAAAAGAACAAATAGGGCTGGGGTTGTGGCTCAGTGGTAGAGCGCTTACCTCGCATGTGTAAAGCACTGGGTTCGCTCCTCATCACCACATAAAAATAAATTAATTAAATAAAGGTAACATGTCCATCTACAACTAAAAAATATATAAAAAATAAAAATAAAAAGAACAAATAAAGAAAAAAATGTATAGGTTGGGGATGATGCTCAGTTGTAAAGCACTTACTTTGCACATGTAAGACCCTGGGTTTGATCCTCAGCACTGCCAAAAAAAACCCCCCAAAAACAACAACAACAAAAAAATGTATATGGAATAGGGGGATACGTTGTTCTAGAATTCTGTTGGTGGCAAAATAATATCTATTATCTAGAAATTAGAGATATGCAGTTGAGCTGACATGGTGTTAATTAATGAGTTAATCATGAACAAATTATTTACTATTTTAGGGAATATCTTAATTAGGGTCCTCTGGAGAAACCGAACCAATAGGAGATATGGACCTCTAGCTTGCAGATGGCAATTGTGGGACATCTCAGGCTCCATAATCACATGAACTTTATAATAAATCTCATGATTTCTTTTCTTTCTTTCTTGTTGGAAGGGCAGTACTTGGTATAATTCAAATGCTAATTTCAGGGCTGGGGCTATAGCTCAGTGGTAGAGCACTTAATTGGTCAATTTGAGGCTCTGAGTTATATCCCTGGTATTATACCAAAAAAACAACAACAGAAACAAACAAAAATTGCTAATCTCTTCTGGAAATACTGTTACAGGCATACTAATACATTTTGTTTAATCAGATATCTGTCAGGTTGACTGTAAAATGAATAATACATGGGGGTACAATAGTAGGGATGCTGTATATCTTAATTGTTTCTGACCACATTATGTATATACAAACTCATTTACATGGTCTTTGAGTCTTATTATTCCACATGTGAAAATTACACATATTCTTTGTTTTAGTGCTGATCTGAAATTAGTTGCTGTTCTAGAGATTTTAATTCCTCTCTATATTTGATATACCTGTTATTGTGTTTTCCAATATTTGTTAAACTCCTCTGCTGTTGTTTTCTGTGTGCTAGGTGAAAGTGATCACCTTGTTTTTTATAGCTCTTGACAGAGAATTCAATGTTTGTGAAAGATGCCAGATATCCTGGAAATTGAATTCCTGTGTGACTGTGGGGTAACAACAATGTTAACTTCCCAGATCCTGCTCTCTTCATGTATTTTAATCTAGAGAAATACAACCCTTTACAAATAAGAGATTATCTCATTTCTTTTTTCTGCTACTGTGATGAGAGTGTTTATTATAATAAAAGAACATCTTTTTAGGATCAAATTTAGCCATTTCAGAATGTCAAACAGTCAAGATACCTTTTTTATTCCTTTCTCTTCTTTTATTGTTCAGACTTGAATTGATCATTTAAGACTGGTGGACTTGATGGATTATTAATTGGTAACAGATTAATCCACTAGTTGATTTCAGGGTTAAAATCATGCTCTGCATTTTTATTCTAATACTTTCACACAAATTGCTTTTTTTTTTTTTTTTTGCTTTGCTGGGTATTGAACCCAGGAGTGCTGTACCACTAAACTATACTCCCCAGCCCTTTTATTTTTATTTTTATTTTTTATTTTTTTGCCTTAAGACAGGGTCTCACTATGTTGCTGAGGCTAAACTTAAATTTGCAATACTCCTGCCTCAGCCTTTTAAGTCCCTAGTCACCATGCGTGGCTCACACAAATTGCTTTTTGATGGTGAATAATAGTAATAGCTACCATTTATTTAGCACAGTGTGTCAGATCTGTGCAAGGCACTTCATATAATGCTCTTTTTCATCATTAAAAGTATTCTGCAAGGGCTGGGGTTGTGACTCAGTGATAGAGCGCTCCCTAGCATGTGCAAAGCATTGGGTTTGATTCTCAGCACCACATAAAAATAAATAAATAAAATAAAGATATTATGTCCATCTACAACTAAAAAAATATTCTGAAAAGTAAATTTTTCAGATAAAGTATAAAGAAATAAGACTTAGGTTAAATAACCTGCTGAAAGTAACAACAACTATTCAATACTAGAGCATGAATTCAAACCAGCAGGTTCTCAAACCAGTGATCAAGCCCTACTGACAATGCATTAAAATGTGCTTTGGATTAAATAGGTATATTACATTTTGGTAATAGTTGATTTGATATTCTAATCTCAGTTTTGCCAGGTAATGTATTGTTATATATTGATACTCTTTTTAAATTTTTCCCATAGCTTTATTGAGGTAAAATTGAAGTACAATAAAATGCACATATTTGAAGTATGTAAATTGATTAGTTTTGGCATGTATGTAGCCAATACAATCAATATAAAGAGGATTTCCATTACTTTTTTTAAAAAGTTGAAATCATGCAGAATATGTTTCTATCTTGATTTATTACATTAGAAATCAATAACTTTAAGATATATAGAACCCCACCCCCATACCAACTATTTCCAAATTAAATGGCACACTTATAAATATCTCTGAGGTCAAGGAAGAAAGTACAAGAGAAGTAAGTAAAAATTGCTTTGAACTGAGTGATAATAAAAGGCTAAAATATCAGGCTCTCTGGGATGAAACATATTCAGATGAACATTTATAACTTAAAGTACTTGTATCAGAAAGAAGCTAGAATAATAATCAAATTATTTTCAAATTAAGTAGTAGGAAGAAAAAAATAAGAGTAGGAGCAGAAATATATGAAATAGAGAAGAAATTAATACAGCTAAAATTTGATAAAAATCAAACAAATCCAATCAAGAAAAAGCAAAAATACAAACATCAATATCAATGGAAAGGGTGCTATCAAAATAACCCTACAGATGCTAAAAACATATTAAGGTTCTATTACAATTGTATGCCAACATATGTGATAGCTTACATAACATGGTCTATATTAGAGAAGGATCTGTGTGCTGCTGAGGAAAAAAAAGTGTATTCAGTCACTGATGAAATATTTTATATATATCTGTTAAGTCTAAATTATTGATTATATTATTGAGTTCTATGTTTCTTTGTTTAGTTTTTGTTTGGAAGATCTATCCAGTATTATTTAACAGAGGGGTGTTAAAGTCATCCAGTATTATTATTTTGTGGTCTGTTTGATTCTTCAAGTTGAAAAGGGTTTGCTATATGTAGATGCTCTGTTGTTTGGGGCATAAATGTTTATGATTGTTATGTCTTGTTGATGATTCCTTTAAACAGTATGAAATGTCCTTCTTTGTCCCTTCTGATTAACTTTGGCTTGAAGTCCACTTTGTGTGATATGAGGATAGAAACCCCTGCTAGTTTATGCAATCCATGTGAGTCATATGTTTTTTCCCATCCTTTCACCTTCAGTCTGTAGATGTCATTGCCTCTGAGGTGAATCTCTTGGAGACATCATATTGTTGGGTCTTGTTTTTTTAATCCAATCTGCCAGTCAATGTCTTTTGATTGATGAGTTTAGGCCATTAATGTTCAAGGTTATTACTGAGATATGATTTATTTTCCTTATAATTTTGGTTTATTTCTAGTTTTTAATTTGCATTACTTTTTCCTTTTCTTTTTTAAAATATTTTTTTATCTGTAGATGAACACAATACCTTTATTTTATTTATTTGTTTTTATGTGGTGCTGAGGACTGAACCCAATGCCTCACACATGCTAGGCAAGGGCTCTACTACTAAGCCACAACCCAGCCCTCCTTCGATTGACTGTTCCTTTAGTGTAGCTCCTCTCTTTGCTGGTTTTCACTTTTTTTTTTTTCCATTTCATCTTCATGGAATATTTTGTTGAGAATATTTGAAGTGCTGGCTTTCTGATTGTGAATCCTTTTAATTTTTATCATGGGAGATTTTTATTTCATCTTCAAATATGAAGCTTAATTTTGCTGGATATGATTCTTGGTTGGCATCTGTTTTCTTTCAGAGCTTGGTATATGTCTTTCCAGGACCTCCTGACTTTGAGGGTCTGGGTTGAGAAATCTGCTGAGATCCAAACTGATTTCCCCCTATATGTAATCTGATATTTTTCTCTTGCAGCCTTTAAAAATTCTATCTTTCTTTTTTAAAATTCTATCCTTATTTTGTATGCTAGGCATTTTCATTATAATGTGCCTTGATGTGGGTCTGTTGTAATTTTGCTCATTTGGGGTCCTGTAAATCCTCTTGTATTTGATTTTCCATTTCATTTTTTAGATTTAGGAAATTTTTTGATATTATTTTATTGAAAAGATTGTGCATTCCTTTGGTTTGTATCTCTGCACCTTCATCTATCCTGATAAATCTTAAATTTGTCTTTTCATGTTATCCCATCATTCTTGGAAGTTCTGTTTGTGGTTTCTCAACATCTTCTCTCCATGGTCCACTTTATTTTCAAGATTATTTATTTTGTCTTCATTGCCTGAGGTTCTGTCTTCCATGTGGTCTAGTCTGTTGGTGATGCTTTCTATTGAGTTTTTTTTTAAATATTTTTTTTTAGTTGTTGATAGACCTTTATTTTATTACATGCAGTGCTAAGAATCGAACCCAGTGCCTCACTCACACGAGGCAAGGGTGCTACCGCTGAGCCCCAGCCCCAGCCCACTCATATTGATTTTTTAAAAAAATTTTTTAGTTGTGGATGGACATAATATCTTTATTTTTATTTTATTTATTTTTATATGGTGCTGGGGATCAAACCCAGTGCCTCACACATGCTAGGCAAGTGCTCTTCCATTGAGCTACAATCCCAGACTCATCTATTGAGTTTTTAATTTGGTTTATTGTTTCCTTAATTTAAATTATTTGTTTTCCTTTCTTCTTCTTCAAAATCTCTATCTCTTTATTGAAGTGATCTTTTCCTACCTGTATTTGCTCTCTTACTTTGCTCATACTTTACTTTGCAGATCAATTTCATTTTGTACATTCTGAACTCCTTCTCTGACATTTCTTTCACTGTGGTGTTTATGACTTCTGTTATTGGAGTACCTTGGTTTGCTTGGGGCAATTTGTTCCCTTGTGTTTTCATGTTGTTTGTCTACCCATCTAACAGTGTGGGTCTGAGGCAACAGAGTTTCTACCCTGTGTACTTATAGTATCCCTGAAGGTTTCCAGTACCTCACTATTTAGGGGGAAACAAATTATATAATAACAACTACCAATGCAAACAATTGATAGCATTAAACAAAATAGTTCCTGCTATGGTATCTGTAATGTTAATTATCACAATACACAGAAGTGATGTGATCAGTTTTGCCTATAATAAAAACAGCAAGTTTGCAACAGGGTTTACATTTTCAAATGGTGGACAGGAAATGAACAGAAGTGATATATGATATGATATGATTATGAGGAAAGAGGAGAGAAGACAGAAGAAAAAGATTAAAGGAAGAGTGAAAGAGAACAACAGAGATTGGCTGTTAGCAGAAAAAAAGAGAATCAGGAAACAGGTAGGAGAAAAAAATATATAAAGCAAAAATTTAAATAATTAAAAATAAAAATAAAAGAATACAAAACCAAAACTAAGATATACTAATAAAACATCCTAGTTCACAAAAACCTAATCTATGTAAAATAACTGGCTTCAAAAATGCTAGAGATGAGAAGACAAAAAAATAGGAGACTATATAAGTGGCCATGAACCATTGAGGTCGCAATTAAACAGTGAAAAAGGATTTAAAAAAAAAGGAAAAGAAAAGAAAAAAAAATCTTGATGAAAAGTTGAAGGATTATTCTGAAAAATCTTAATAGCCTGGAAAGGGGAGACACACAGTTAAAAAATTATGAATCATTAATCAGCTGATAAGTGCCATGATAGTAGTAAAAGATATACAAGAAAGAGGCACCTATCCTAGACCTAGATCAGAAGGGCTTCATGGAAGAAATGATGTATAAGGTAGGATGATGAGAATAATTAAGAGTTAAGTAACAGTGGCAGCAGCAAAGTGTTGGAGAGTACTCAAGGCCTAAATAATAACACATGTGAAGGCTTGTTTTTTTTTTAAATTTTTTTTGCTTGGTATTAAACATAACTATTTTATTTAGATATAATTCGCATACCATAAAATTAACTCTTTTGAATATACATTCAATTTTCAGTATATTCAGTGTTATACATCAACCCTATTGTCTAATTCCAGAATATTTGTATCACCCTAGAAAGAAACCCTGTACCTATTAACATCTTCCATTTCCTCTTTTCTGCAGGCCCTGGAAACCACTATCCTAATTTCTGTCTCTATGTATTTGCCTATTCTGAATATTTCATACTAATAGAACTATATGGTATGTGGTTGTCAATGATTGTCTTTTTTTTAAAATGTGTTTTTAGTTGTAGATGAACACAATAATACCTTTATTTTATTTATGTATTTATTTTTATGTGGTGCTGAGTATCAAATTCAGTGCCTCACATGTGCTAGGCAAGTGCTCTACCACTGAGCCACAACTTCAGCCTCAGTGATTGGCTTTTTAACTTAGCATAATGTTTTCAAGGTCTATCCATGTTGAAACATGTGTTGGTATGAAGGCTTATTATGGGGAATGGAGGTAGACAAGATCGGGAATTGAAAATTCCTATTGATTAAGATGAATAGGGAATAGAATAAGAATTTGAGAACACAGAATATATCATATTAGAGAGGTAAGCGGAAACCAAATTATAAAGAACATTTTCAGCTATGTTTTGGAGCTGTGGCCTTTAGTCTAGAGGCAGTAGGTTGCTGTTGAATGGTGTTAAGTATGAAAAAGATATAAGCAGATTTGTTTTTTGCATTTGTATAGAGAGTGGGCTAGATGGATACAAAATGGGAGGGCAGGGAAATTATTAGGATTCTTAGAAGTAACTGGATTATGGCAATGGGAATGTAGAGAGGTGGGTGGATATGAAAGATTTAAAAGCAGAATGATAAGACTTAGGAGTTAGATTGAATGAAGAGGTTAGAGGAATAATGGAGAGGATCTAGAATGACAGTTGAGTTTCTGAGTTGGTGGGACAGGTGAATGATGATTAAGCTCATTAAGGAGCTGGGAAGCTAGACAAATTCCAGGATGCCAGCCTGGAATAATAGGGAGTATTAAACTAGCACTGGAAAAGTAATGAAATGAAAAAAAAGTGCATTTTTCAGAAATTTTTATTTATTATTAGAGTAGTATATACGGTTAGGAGGAAAAATATGAAAAGCTAGCTTTTTGCTTGGATAACATTAGTTATTTTCTAAATACTCTAAGAGGCCCAAAGCTGATTTTATTGAGTGGTTTATGCAAATCTGGAGTCAGAGCTAAGTATCTCAATAGAGGAAAGTCTTCCATCAGTGCATCTTTCTTGCCTGTCCTTATAGTTTTTACCCTTTTTCTTTAAAATATTTATATTAATTTGAAGAGTATCAGATTTCTAACTTGGTATTTCTTTTTGACTATTGCTGTATAATTACTATGTAATTACTATAACAAAATGTAATAGTTTCAAACAGCAATTTAATTATCTCTTATGGTTCTGGAAATTGACTGGGCTCAGCCACGTGGTTCTTTCTTAGGGTCTTTGTACAATTGTAGTCAGTTAATGGTTGGGGCTAGAGTCATCTTGAGGCTGGCTTGTTCACATTTGTAGAGAGGCTCATGGGCCAAATCATCAACATGTGTCCTCTCCATGTGTTTTATTTGGCATGGTAACTGGGCTTCAAGCATGAGTGTTCCAAAAGGACTAGGCAGAGGCTGCATTAGCATATTTCACCACATAATCATCACAGATTTTATGCCAGTTTTTTTTTTTGTAAAAAAAGTGGGATGCAATCATTATGTGAAGATTTTCTTAGAAAAAAATGTGATGGTATTACTTAAAGATCATCTATTACTAAATTGTATTTGGTGCAAGATTAGGATGCATGAAATACTCTTGAATATATGTTAAAATTGAGCAGTACAAATTGATACATATCCTTTCTCCATGACAATTTAGTGAACATTTTATTAGTCTGAAGGGAAAAAAGTTAACACTTTAGTTGTTATTGATTTGTGCATTATAGTTGAATATTTTATAGTTGAGAAAATTTACTACAATGTTGGGAAGTATGGACTTATAAAATTTAACTTCTGTGTTTAAAGGTTCTGTGCTACTATTATTAATTTTGTTATCTGACATGCTGTCCTCAGTGGTACTCATATAAGATGTGTTTACCGTTAGTACTGCCAACACTCTAAATACACTCCACAAGTTAACTTTTGGAAATACACTGACAGTGCACATGTGCTGAGAATACATTGCTGCTCTGTTTACTTTCTAAGTGATATGACAAATAGAATTATACCATGTGATGATTACATAATGAAATATTACAGACCAGTTTTGGACTAAGAAAACAAGGTGCAATGATTATGCTGTGGTGATGATTATGTGATAAAATGTGGTACCTTTAAAGGACTAACCTTGGAAGTTACATGGTGTTTTCATCAGCTTTGCGTTGATGTGAACAGTATGTCCAACAAGAAAAACTTGGAGGAAAAGTTTATTTTGACTCATGGTTTCAGAGGGCCCCACTGTGTGTGTGTGTGTGTATGTGTGTGTACGTGCGTGTGCAGGCACCTGGGGATTGAACCCAGGGCCTTGTACGTGTGCAGCAAGCACTCTACCAACAGAGCCATATCCCCAGCCCTAGGGCCCCACTTCTTAAAGGTTCCATTATATTCCCTATTGCCACACTAGGGATCAAGCTTCTAATACATGAACTTTGGGAACACACTCAAAAAATCATATCCAAACCATATCAGAATGCAGTCATACATTTCAGTGTATATTATTTCTCAAAGATAAAAATGGAGACTTTTATGATTAAATAGGATGAATGAACATAAACACATACACTCTCTTTTTTCCTTTCTTTACTAAAATGGTAAAAAGGAACAACAGGATCAATAATCTAAGTTCCAGTTTGAGAACAGGACAAGACTAATGTCTTACCTAAACCAGTCAGACACAACACCACATACCACATACCATAACAACACACACACACACACACACACACACACACACACAATGTAACGAATTCCTTCTTCTACCTTGTTTTATTTAGGCCCTCCATGGATTGGAAAATGCCCACTTATAATGGAGAGCAATCTGCTTTACTCATTTCACTGATTCAAATACTAATCTCATCTTGAAACACCCTCACATGCACACTCAGAAATAGTGTTTAGTCTGGGCACCCTATGTTCCAATCAAGTTGACACATAAAATTAACCATTACACACATGTAAAATTAACCATTACATTACTGTAATTGCTTCATACATTAAAAAAATAACAAAAGTAAATATAGATACACATAGGATTTGATATTTAATCTGTAGAATTGATTTTATTCATTTAAAGTTTATTATTTAAAAAGAAGGATCTTCAATTAGCTACACATTGAATGGAAGAAACTTACTTTGGCATTATTTTCATTTGACCTTGATACTTTACCCCCCATACTGCCTTTTCTTACTTCTGATATGATTCAATCATTTATTTGATAGTTTGTTTCTTAGCATCAATAGCTCTTCTCATTTAGAGTATATCATACCATATACATATTTTTGAAGTTCTTGAAGATAGGAATATCTTTCAACAATGATTTTAAATTTTTTAGTTGTAGATGGACATAGTACCTTTATTTTATTTTATTATTTATTTATTTATTTTAGTTGTAGTTGGACACAATACCTTTAATTTATGTATTTATTTTTATGTGGTGTTGAGGTTTGAACCCAGTGCCTCACATGTGCTGGGCAAGCGCTCTACCACTGAGCGCAGCCCCAGCCCCTAGTACCTTTATTTTATTATCTTTTTATGGTGCTGCTGATCAAACCCAGGGCCTCACAACCCCAACCCATCATCAGTAATTTTCATTCATTGGTCTCTGGAAACTTGAATTTTAGTTATACTTTCTTCCATTCTAGTTTTTTAGTAATCACATCATTTTCACATCAGATAATGAAGTATCTATAATAATTACAGGAAATTTCTTCTGATGCCTCAGTTTATCTTTAAGTGAAGTGGTGTTCATTAGATTATCTCTAAGATGATTACCTTTTCTGAAAATACTAAATGTTGGCCTTTTTATATTGAAGGTAGGATGGTCTTAGTTTTATTCTGATTAGTTTCAACTACTAATCTCGTTTAAGGTTAAGGAATTTCTATAAGCAATTAGACAGGCATTTAAGTTGGACTACTATGACTTCACAGATATTGTCATATGTTCATTCAGAAGAAGGGAGTCACATTTGAGGAAGCACTGTCTTCCATACTACTGACAGTAAAGGCTAATATTGGATTAATAGATCCATTTCTTTATAAAGCAGTGGACTATAATCCACAAAGAATTCATTTGGAGGAAGAACAGTTGTTTGGCAATAAAAATCTCAACAGGAAGCTTTTGAAACAATTTAAAAATTCTGGATGTATACGAAAAAAAATCATACCAGAGGATATTCTCATGAAACAGCAGTTTCTTAGTTTGGATTCTTGGAGGCTCTACTATACATAAAGTAAATGGTATTTTTATGAATTAATATAATTATAGTCATTGGGTAGAAAGAGCTTGCTGTTGATGTTTACACATTATCCATTGAAGAAAAAAAGCATGTGGAAATCCTTAACTCTTCCTTTACACTTCCAACTTTTGGCCTTCTAAGACAGTTTGATTTGTGTGTTGCTGCCTTCCATGCAGAGCAGGTCTTTGAATCTGAAGGTGTTAATTATAATTTATTGTTAATCCCCATTGCTTTTATTGTCTGGCTATGATAGGCTTATATGATGAAAATTAGGGCTTATTGTTAAGCAAATGTAATGAGCGATCTGTTTTTTCCTTTAGGATCAAACAGACCATACTGAGTCAGCAGGACTGGCTGGTGGTGCAGCAGGCATCATGAATAAGCACAGAGAAGTCTGTCCTTTATCACATTCATAAGGAGAAAAAGGTAAGAAAACCAATGTTCTTATTTTTCTTTGATTGGACTTGAGAAAACAACTAGATATATAGAAAATAATGCTGTTGTATTTTTGCTGTTTGCTTCACTTATAACATTGTATCTTGTTAAATCAGTAGTAGAGTTTTTCAAAAAGACTTGATGTGGGCTGGGGATGTGGCTCAAGCGGTAGCACGTTCGCCTGGCGCGGCCCGGGTTCGATCCTCAGCACCACATACAAACAAAGATGTTGTGTCCACCAAAACCTAAAATAATAAATATTTAAAGAAAAAAAAAAAAAGACTTGATGTTAGTCCAGAGAAATAGAGTATTTTAAAATTGCTTTTAATTATGTCACCACAGGGCTCTGACTGTGGCTCAGCAGTGGAGACTTGCCTGGCATGTGTGAGGCACTGGGTTCGATTCTCAGAACCACATATAAATAAATAAAATAAAGGTCTATCAACTACTTAAAAAATATATATATAATCAGTTTCTGCAACCTTGATTGTGGAAAGATAATTTCAGCATGAAAAAAACATGTATTTTTGCAGTTTTTTAGGAGAAAATAGTGGCATATCTGCCCAATTAATGTCATTTATCTTAGTCATATAAGAGCTAAATAGTAAAACTAATTTGCGAATAGAGAATCAGAATTATAGATTTAAATATATTATTTTGTATTTATATTAGTTTGAAGAGCAATAATTTCCAGCAGAAAACTAGAGTATTTCATTAGTTTTTATAAAGTAGAAATCTGATTTTTTTTTTCCTAAGA
This sequence comes from Marmota marmota marmota, assembly GCF_001458135.2. Taxonomy (NCBI): domain Eukaryota; kingdom Metazoa; phylum Chordata; class Mammalia; order Rodentia; family Sciuridae; genus Marmota; species Marmota marmota. The sequence continues at coordinate 13,600,369 of NW_026000082.1, read as the reverse complement.
ATCATGTAAGGTTTTTTTTTTTCTTTCCAAGTCTAATGATAGTTTATAGGACAGTGTATGGTAGGAAGTTGTGCAGGTGAGACTGGTTTGAGAAACTGATCATACTCTTCACTAGTAACTAGTGTGTATTGTCTGGCTGAGTTCTCTTGTGTTTATGTATAAATTATGAGGAAAGGCATAGGATAAGAAATTAAATGTGATAAGAAATTGAACTTCTTGGGCTGGAATTGTGGCTCAGCGGTAAGCACTCGCCTAGCATGGGCAGGACTCGGGTTCGATCCTCAGCACCACATAAAAATAAAATGCATTGTGTTGTGTCCATCTACACCAAAAAATAAATATAATAAATAAATAAATAGAAAGAAAGAAAGAAAGAAAGAAATTGAACTTTTTGGGACTGGGGTTGTGTCTCAGTGGCAGAGTGCTTGCCTAGCATGTGTGAGGCATTGAGTTTGATTCTCAGAACCACATATAAATAAAAAAAAAATAAAGGTCCATCAGTAACTAAAAAATTAAAAAAGAAGAAGAAGAAAGAAATTGAACTTCTTTTCTCTAGTTGAGGATGGAGCAGAGGCACTTGACAATGATGTTGCATTTTGACTTATTGTACACAAATGCAACACAACTTTTCATTTTTCTTGTTGTATATGTTGCAGAGTCACAGCATTCGTACAGTCATACGTCCATAAGATAATAATGTCTTCTCATTTCATCATCTTTCCCAACCCCTATACCCTCTCCCCTCCTCTCGCTCCCTTCTGCCCAATCCAAACTTTCTCCATTCTTCTCTTTCCTCCCTCCCCCATTATGGATCAGCATCTACTTATCAGAGAAAACATTTGGTCTTTGGTTTTTTGGGACTGACTGACTTTGCTTAGCATGATATTCTCTGTATCCATCTATCCATTTATGTGCAAATGCAATAATTTCATTCTTCTTTAAGGCTGAATAATATTCCATTGTGTGTGTGTGTGTGTTGTGTATGTGTATGTATGTATGTGTGTATATATGTATGTATATATACACACAAACATACACACACACACACACACACACACACCACAGTTTCTTTATCCATTCATGTACTGAAGGGCATCGAGGTTGGTTCCACAATTAAGCTATTGTGAATTGTACTGCTATAAATGTTGATGTGGCTGTGTCCCTGTAGTATGCTGTTTTTAAGTCCTTTGGGTATAGACCAAGGAATGGGATAGCTGGGGCAAATGGTGGTTCTATTCCAAGTTTTCCAAGGAATCTCCATACTACTTTCCATATTGGTTGCACCAGTTTGCAGTTTTACCAACAATGAATGAGTGTACCTTTTTCTTCATCCTTGCCAACACTTATTGTTGTTTCTATTCATAATAGCTGCCATTCTGACTGGAGTGAGATGAAATCTTAGAGTAATTTTGATTTGCATTTCTCTAATTGCTAGAGATGTTGAACATTTTTAAAAAAATATTTAGAGAATACACACGGAGGATGGGAAGATGGCGGTGAGGGGAGTGCATTGCCCCCATGTGCCGCGTCACTGTGCGGGAGAATGACGAATCAGGATGGCTAAAGGCTATCTTGTTAGGAATTTCCAGCAAAAGTGGGGTGCTCCGGAACCTGGAGGAAGGATTTCCATCGCACGAGGATCGGCTACGGGGGCTCAAACGCGAGAGATTTGTCCGCACGGAGGGTCACGCTGCTTGTTCGGCAAATCGCGCTGGGAAAAGAGGAGATAGCGACGCAGGGATACAGTGCTGCAGTTTCTTTCTGCGGGCTTCTGCCAGCTGTGCAAGCACCGTACTCAGTGCTGAATTCTGGGTTTGAGACAGGGGAAGGAAGTGGTCCAATTCAGTTCTCCACACCGGTCAGACCACAGAGGAGGCCAGCGGCCACCATCTTGGAGAGCTGACATCACCATCCCTGTTTTCGACTGATCGCAGCTCATTCAGCCATAGAACAGGTAATTTTAGGCTGCCATTTGCCTGCGGCTTGCAGACAAATTACTCAGGCTCAGTGCTAAATAACCCGTGGAAACTGCTTCTTGGAGCCTGCTCTTATCAGAGCATGCACCGAGCACGGAGCGGCTGAATTCCGGCTCCCGGAACTGCTCTGGCCCAGGGCTAAGGAGCCCGCAGAAACTGCTTCTCGGTCCGGGTCCTGCTGAGTACTGTGGAGATAAATACCAACCGAGCCTTCGTGGGCAGTGGCAACGGGACTGAGACGGGGCTTGTGAGGGCCGGTCAGGACTCACCCGTTGCTTTGGTCACCCGGCAAAGGGAACGAAATGCTGCCATTCGCAT